>NC_072731.1:80466898-80554682 GCF_026930045.1 Uloborus diversus | reverse complement strand
GAGTGCTGCATGACGCGGTTCAACTCCTGTGATTTTGGTTTGCGCGGGATTGAGTAGAGGTAAAGGTAAGTTAGAATTATTTTTAGTGGTTGTCTATGTTTTAAGCTTTCTAGCTGACTATGTGCTCTTTAAAACAAAAGAGGATTCTGATTTAAAAAATAATAATTAAAAGCGTTTGAAATATAGGGGCAAATACAAGGGAAGGGTTGGCGGTCATGAGAAAAAAGAAAGGATCGACGATAGTATAGTCCACATTATGTTCAAACACTATGAAAAAATGTAATCAATTTCAGTAGTCTTTTCGATTCATTAATTATTTTTGAAAGTAAATGTTTGAAATACCACCTTTTTTCATTTCTTATGAAATTAAATTGAATAACGTTTGTGCCAATGCGGGGCCTCATTCCTGCCCGATATGGCGTTTTTTATTGACCCCCGAGCAGTGTCGGAATTTTTCGTACCTAAAACCGTGAACTCGTCGGGGGGGGGGGGGGGGGGCATTCTTCAGAAAATTCAGCATGATGCCCCCTGAAATGGTAGTCTGTATCCACCCAGCTGTTGGGAGGGCGAAAACATTTTTCGGAAGAAAATTAGAATGGGGGAACATGGGGCAAAGTGAAATGGTGAAATATTTTCTCTGCGTTTCGCTCCACGTATCAGGTGTTATTTTAACTATACAGTACCATATGTTCAGTATATATTCCAGTCAGGAAAAAAATATAACGCCGAAGATTAAAGCATTTGGTAATACCGGAAATTTAAAAAAAAAGAAAGAAAAATTAATTTGAATTTTGACATCTTGCATTCAAATTATGTTCTTCGCAATCACGAGTGTGTGTATATAGGCGTGTGTGTTTGTGTGTGGTAAGTTGTGTGTTTGTGTGTAGGGGGCATGTGTATGGGTGTGTAGGCATGTGTGATTGTGTCTGTGTGCTGGCATAAGTGTGTGGGTAGTTGTGTATATGAATGTGTATGGGGGAGGGGGGGTACGGGGGAAACAGGGAACCCCGCTCTGCTATGCCATCTGTGGCTTCCAGAGAACTGACCTTTCGGCCGGGGCCCCCCTACCCGTAAGGGAACGAGATCTAAACCACTTACGACTCTAGACACCGTGGACCCAGGTACGGACCTGACTCCGGTGGTGCCCATTGCCTACTCACTGTCCCACTCGATAGCCGTTGGGCAGATACAAATCTGCTCACACGCAAGTAAAGAGTGGTCGTTTTACATACGTGGATGCTACACCATCGTAAAACCCTCCCCATTTACCCGGGCTTGGGACCGGCATAGGGACGGGCCTGGCCCCTAAAGACCAGACCCCACCTACGGCTGGGTTGGGGGAGGGGGGGTATGTGTATGTGTGTGTAGGCATATGTGTTTGTGTGTGTGCAGGCATGAATGTGTGGGTAGTTGTGTGCATGTGTGTAGGTGTTTGTGTGTGTGTGCGTAGTTGTGTATGTATGCGCGTGTGTGTAGGACATGGATGCAACCTGGAGACGGCTTTTGCTAGAGGAGCGGCATCGTGAGGACCCGGTCGACGGTGATGGTGCGGAGGGTGGCGGTGGGAAAATAAAAAGATAGGACATCAAAACAGTCAAATGAGAACAATAAGCAATCGTGATTGCTCAAAAATGGATACTCAAAGTGTAATATTTGATTGGAACTCAAAACTTATTTTTGTTACTGTAAAATGATAAAGTTCTTCTTATATTAACATTTTAAATTTTAACTAAACTTAATATTCAATGCAGTAAAAATTTAGTTAATACTGAGCATATTTGTATTTTAAATAAATGGTACAATGAGTCAAGTACGCAAGGGGCAAAGTGAAATAGTTTGTTTCATATACTCAATCATTTAATACAAATAACTAACGTTTGCATTTATTATATCATTCTTCATTTTGTAATTCACTTATTTATTCACTTATTTTACTCGTTTATTTAGTTTTTTCATACATTAATTGATTTATTCATTTCATTATTCGTTTATTGTTTCATTATCTTTTGATTTATTCATTCATCCTTTTATTTACTAATTATTTTGATCAAAAATATGTTTTATAATCGACTAGAAAATATTTCATTAGAAAAATATTTTACTTATCACTTTGCCCCTTGGGGGAAAAAAGTGAAAAATTTCCAATTTTTTTTTAAAGACTCAAATAAACAGCCAAAAATAAAAAAGCACTGTTTCAACGCAAGTTTTATTATAAATACAATGTTCTTTCTTTATGTACTGTAGTTTAAAAACAAATTTTTGAATTGTTCATTTTGAAAAAACTCAGTCATCTTACCAATTTATTTCACTTTGTCGCACATCCTACTTGCAGAAAATATGCAGTAGAATTTCTTTGAAGTACCACAAGCGGACCTGCAACAACCATTTACGCATGATAGTACGTATAATAAACAGCGTTGGTCCTATATAGTCTCAACTTTCTTACATGCATATATTTGAGACTATGGGATAAACTTGATGCATTAATATGCTGATTCGTTTCAGTGTTTTTCTTCTTTTTTTACAATCCAATAAAATAATTCTCGGATCTTTTTCTTCTGTTCTGATCTACTTGCGAATATTGTCGCTGTAAAGAATTTACGATGTCGTAATTGCAAAGGGCCGCCGCGAAATGATACCCCGGATGAAATTCAAAACCCCACTTGAAACAAATTATTTTAACGTTTGTAGGAACCCTTTAATCACTTTAAAAAAAAAAAAAAAAGACGATTTGATTGCCATCCAATTCCTCGTGCTCACAAATCACTTCGGTTATCTCAAATTGTAAAATAGTTTTTTTTTTCTTAAGCTATTGAAGGGCATCTAGATAATTTCACATCATAGTCTTCGCTTTTATAATATTGGTAACTTAATAACTTAATGCTCTTTTGCTATATTTAAAAAATCTCAAATTTGCAAAAGATTAGTTTTTTTTTTTTTTTTTTTTTTTTTTGCATCTATAAGCACTAATCCATTGAGAAAGGTGTTTCTTATAATCCTGAAACGCGAGTCTATTTTTTTTTTTTTTTTTTTTTTTTGCATTAATTACTTTTATTTTTAGTGTTTTTCGATGTATTGAGTGTTTAAACAATTACACCTTGTTGTCGCCGCAGCTATTCAATAATACTAATAATTAAATTCTATACTGCTATTATTTTTAAGCATACATAAATTTGAAATCGTTTAAAAAAATCAATCATTTTGGAAGGGGGGGGGGTCAGATATTTTTTAGCCGTCATTAGCTCATGTATTTTTGCGTGGAAAAAGTGACTCTTTGTATCTTCGAAACGCGTGTCGGTAATGTGTTCGCAAATTTTAGCTTGTTTAGCGTTGATTTTATTTTTACAAAGTAGTATAAAGGTCTTAACTTCTAACTCGCTAATTTAGTATTTCATTTCGAATTTTGGTAAAATTGTAATACTTTTATCATGTTTAGCTTATTTAACGTTGTTGTACGGTATAAGTTCAGGAGGGGGGAGGCAGAGTTTAGATCCTCCCGTTAGAGTTCAAAGTTGAAATCCTACTATCAAAATCAAAGTTATCCCCCTTTTCGAATTTCAAAAGTGCTCTTCATCATCTAACTGTTATGTATGCATTAATGCAGGAGTTCACAAACTGGGTGCCGCGGAACCCTGGGGTGCTATAGGAAGAGGTGAGGGTTGTCGAGAAGTGTTCTTGGTATCAGTATGAAATCCTCCATTTTTGGATACAGTGTAAGAAATATTCACTCAGATATTCTTTCATTTTCATCAAAAAGCCCAACTGATGATATAGCGTTATCGACAAGCCATTTTTAACTACGGGCAATAGTGTAACAATGTAGCAAAAGTTGTTGCAGAAGAGCGATTTCAAAGAAAACCAAACTTATTTTACGGTAAATTTTGTTTTTAAATGGTTTCCTCGAAGTTTAACTAGAATAAAAAATAAAAAAAAGTCGTAGGGGAGACCGGGGCAGATATTCTATAGGGGCACGTATTCCAATGCGCCATAGTTTAAGTGTTTCTCGCTAGGTAGCGACGCTTTCCGGACAGTGTGAAACTGCAGCACTGCGCACGCCTTCCACGTGATCCTCAGTTCATCAGCTGGCTTTGTCTTGATGAGACGTCAACTTTTACGGTTTTTCTTCTGGTGAGTAACTTTGCAAGAATTTACTTTTCATTAAAAAAAAACATGTATGATACTGTTTTTGTTTCCTTGTCAGGAACTAACTTTCAACTGTATTTCATTACGGTTCTGATGGCGTGATTGCTTTGGGAAATAGTTTTTCATAGTTAAATATTACAAAAAAAAAAAAAAAAAAATCAAATATGGCGTTGGGGCACGCATTCCAATTCAATACGGGGCACATTTTCTAATTGGAAAATGTGCCCCGGGCTCTCCATACATGTTTTTTATGTTTTTTTTTTCTTTTTTTTTTAACCGTTTAACTTTATTTTTTTAGCCAATACGGTTTATAATTACTGCATAAAACCACAATTATAAATATTTAAAATTAAATTTTGGATAACTACATAAATGATCTAATCTTTTTTTTTTTTAATAGTATCATGTCATAGGTAAAACTGAATTTCATTCTCCAATGTGATCTATCAGATGGACTGAAAATGATGCGCAATTACCGTAAGAAGTCAAACCGAGGGAACTAACTACACACAAGCGCAAATAAATGCAGCGCTTGCAGCAATAAGAAATGGATGTAGTGTTAGGAAAGCTTCTATAGACTTTAATATAAATACGAGAACATTAAATAACTACCGCCACAAGTTCATTAATGTTCAGTTGGCTCCAACTGAAGTACCTCAAGTCTATCAGGCGTATAATATTCGAACAGAAAAATCTGTCATTATTTCCCAAGAAGAGAACGTTCTTCGAAGGTTTTCGAGCGGGGGGGGGGGGGGGGGGAAAAGAAAGTGGAAAATTTTGTATCGTGGCATTCTTTTCCCAAATAAAGTTTTGAAAGGAGAGTACGCGCAACCCTAGATAGAGGAAATACTTACGTACGTCCACGTAACTGTGAAAACTAATCAGATTGCGCTGTTTCATGCAACACTAAAATCATCCTCCAAAATACGATTTCATGTCGGGGATGGGCGAATGAATACCGGATTCACAGATCCCAATATCTCACGCATATAGGCGCACTCCAAATGCCATTTTGATTAAACCACGCCTTCTAATGATACCCTGCTTTCCATTTTGTGTTAAAATTGTCGTTTCAGTAGAGCACAACTTTCAAAACTGCCACCGCGGAAGAAGGCGGCCGCTCCCGGGGATAACGGCGTAGAGGCCCTTGTCAGGGCCGGCGGGGTTTTCCCCGTCAGCGAAACCGTCCCCCGGTCCAGCGTCCCCGCTTCTCCCAGCTCCCCCGCCTCCACGACCTCTTCACGGAGCGACTCGTCAGGCAAAAAGCGAATGTCTGCCGATCAAGTTCTCGAGAAACACGAATACGACTACAACGAAGCCAGAAAAGGTCTTGAAGCATGCACAGACCGAGCCGATTTCGAGGCAATACTAAACTATGCCGAAAAATTACTAAGCAGTCTGGATAGAACCGATCGAAGAACCTGGACGGCAAGGCACCACAAGATCCGCGCGGAAATTGTCGAAATCAAGGCGGCGGCTTACGCAGAGACCCTCCGTGCTCCCTCTCCCGCTAAAATGGACACCGAAGGAGACGACCAACTCCTGCAAGCTTCACTTCCTCCCGCTCCAGCTCCTGACCTACCCTTAAGTAATAGGTTCTCTCCCCTTCAAGTGGATGGCAACAATGCTCAAGACGATGTCCAAACTGAAGCAAGTGCAGCTCCCTGTCGTCCTACTGCCAAACCTAGTACAGCAAGACCCAGACCGGCCCCCAGTACGATCGCCAGTGCTCCCGACCCAGTCAAACTACTTGCTGAACTCGACAAGCTCTATGCAGGTTCCATTCAAGGGAAAATCTCGGGTGCTGATCTCAAAGTCTACCTCTCCCTCACTGACGACGTCGATCTTGTTGAGAGCTATCTCCATGACCACAGAATGGAATACCACAGCCGCATCCTCCCCAGTAAAAGGCCTCTCAAGGTGGTCATCAGGGGTCTCCCCTTGTCATACCCGACTAATGAAATTCAAGATGATCTTAAATGACTCGGTTTTGATGTAACCAAAGTTCTCCAAATGAAGACCGGCCCTGAAAGAAAACCACTTCCCTTCTACCTAGCTGTTCTGAACAAGACCGACAATGCCGAGGATATCTTCGGAGTTTCCCCACATCGGGCACCTTCGCATCTCGGTCGAGCGTCTCCACCCAAAGTCGACTCCAGTACAATGCTACAAGTGTCAACGCTTCGGCCACACTGCTGCGAAGTGCTTTAGAGCTCCAAGATGTCTGAAGTGCGCTCTAGAGCACCGCTCTTACGAGTGCTCTAAGGATAAGTCTACTCCAGCCAGCTGCGCCCTCTGTGGCGGCCCCCATCCTGCAAATGCCCCTGTCAGCCCTGCACGACCTCAGCCCCGCCAGCAAAAGCTCCCTCGGACTTTTCCTGCACAAGTCGGTAATGCCTGGAACCTGTGGACTCCACGCACTGCTCCCAAGACCACAACAGACTTCCTTCCCTGACCAGTTGCCCTGCAACAGCTCGCCGCCCCTGACTCCAGCCAGATCCTTGCTCTTCTCACCCAAGTCCTCAACCAGCTCCAGGCTCATCAGCAGCAGATTGACGCTCTCTTAAGCGACCTCGCAGCCCTAGCGAGGCCATAATGCTTTCTCCTCCCCCCCCCCCTTTTCTTTTCTTTAGGTGTGCTCCGGCACTTTCTTCTTCTCGATTTTCTTCTAGAATCCAGGTAAAAGGGGGTTCTTCCCCTCCGCCTGTTAGCTATTTTATGGCTTGGCTTGGCTTGGCTTGCATTACATCCGGTTCTCGTAAAAAGCACGTCACGTTTTTTAATCGTGACGTGCTACTTTTTGACACTGAAATTTTGTAGAATAAACAAAAAAATATTAACATGGATCCAGAAACTATTTTCATTTTCCGTACATTATATATCTTACTAGATTTTAAAAATGTCCGATTTTGAAAACAAGGCATGGTCTTGATTCCGTCACAAATGATGCACTTTGGCGCATCTTTCTGCTACGTTTCCACGTTATGATAATCAAGAAGCGCATTAAATATTGCGCTCTACGCTTGCCAGCAACCATATCATTGCCAATACACGAAAGTACAGATGCGAATAAAATATTTTGCTCTGTGAATGGCAAACTGAATGGCATTTCATCATTTGTAATGTCATCGGCAGAAATGTAAACAATGAAAGCGAAGCGATTAAAGTAATTTTTGTTAAATATTAAACTTTAACAAATTATTTAAAAAATGGTCAGATCTATGTTTTTAAGCATGCTCTTTCAGAAAAAAATAATTTTAAAATTTTGGAAACGACCCCTTTTGTTTTCGGGCATTCTTTAAAATCTGCAAGAAGAATATTGTTGTGCCGTGTATGCAAATTAAGTTTTCCATAAGAAGAGGCGTTCTGTGATTCCAGTATGTTGATTTTCATTTAAGCCGTGCTTATTTTTGTTAGAATTTTAAAATTTGTTACTGTTGATTACATGCATGATTTTCAATGTCGAAACTGCGACTCTGCTATGCTTGAAAATTTCCGGTAATATTGCTTGCATGCGTATGAACCGCTTGTCTGCGATCCCAAAGGAGCCGCTTGCTGTTCTACCGGAAATTTGGCGAGATTTCTGGTTTGCCAAGGTAAGGTGATCACGTGGTGACGTGGTCATTGCAGCCAATGAGTGCGCTGTATTTCTCTTCCGATGCAAAAGTGTGGCATATTAGAATTTCGCATCCGGGATAAGCAGATGAATACCGAATCGACAGATCCCAGTTTGTCGTGCTTATTAACGCATTCCAAGAGCTGCTGTATGCCTTAGCTAAAATACAATTTAAAAATTTGTTCTCTGTACAAGGGTTGTTAAAGAAGCAGTTGAAGGGGCCCAGGCCAATCCCAGACAAGGTTAAAAATCACTTATTATGAATAAGGATATGAATATTGTTTTCAAGGTTTGATTTTAATTTGGAAATGTCTCATAACATTTGACTAGGGTTTCTTCAGAAATATGCTCCTGCGCTAGATCAGTTGCAGGTCATTTTTCCTCCACGTTATGCTAAAGTAGACATTAAAGGTCACATTTTTTAGAATCGAAAATATTTGTGTGTAATTATATTTGAAAGTATTGAAAATGCCTTCACGTCCTGATGGCCTAGTACTGAAAAAGTTCTGGAAACTTAAGCTTTCCCTCAAAATTTTCAAAGAGCTCAAAACTCATCAAAAAATTGAGAATACAACCTTCTTTTCTGTTTTTAAATGCTTTTTTTTTATGGAATACTAAATTTGAAGCTGCTTCAATAAATAATTGGAGGAAGAATTTTAAAAAGTTAAGATAAAGAGCTAGGCAAATTTCATAAAATGTGGTGTACGAAGTTATTTTTTAATGCAGGATTTGGTTCAACCCTGTCACATTGCAAGTTAATGATATTTAATAAGTTTATTAACGGCACTGTGAGACCGTAATAAGTTTCCTTCAACCGTAAAATTACAATATCTAGATGTAATGCATGAAATTTCTTTGTAAATATTATTCAATAGATTTAACTAAACAATTTCTTGAACACTGTGTCCCCATGCTTGAAATAATTAATAATTCGCATGTAAAATGAGCACTGTATCGTGATTATTTCAATCGTGTATCTATTTTTGTAGGAGCTTTTCTTTTCTTTTCTTTTCTTTTTTTTTTTTTTTTTTGTGATCATTTAAAGCTTTCAAATCAGATACATTAGTGTTTTTGTGATTGTACAAAAGCTTGGCCATTTACCGTATTACCCCACATTATCCGGCATGCCGCAAAATTTGGGGGTTACCAGATTTTCAATAACATTTGCCTGGTCCTTTCCGGCATGCCGGAAAAATCGAGGTTAGGAAAAAAATAATAATAATATAAAAAATATATGATCAGCTTAAAAATGAATATGAATTCTTTTCATATCTTATTGATATTAACAAACAGTTTAATTTTGTGAAAATATTTACAAACAATGCCATTTGTTATTTTAACAAGAAAAATATTGTTTGATAACAAATAATTTTATAAAAATTAAATTGAAACTATGTAAGCAAACATTTAAGCAGTAAGAGTCCGCCCCTAAACCAGTGCTAAATAATTTACCATAGCTCTTCAATAAATAAAAATTAAACTTACCTCTCTGAAAGGAACCTAAAATATTTTTATGTAAAAAAAATATGAATAAATCGCAGTAACGATGATTGTTTCTGAACTGATTACTTTATTGGCATGTAATCAAATCCATTAGTTATGTCCTATCATAAATAGCACGCACATGTTATATGAAATGCACATTTATTTTGAAGAAAGGTTACTTTCGCGATTTATTTATTTTTTTACTTACAGTGGTTTGACTTTTGATTGGACCGGAACGGGAAAATTTACTTTTGTTTTAATGCGAAATAAACCCCGAATTATCCGGCATGCCGGACAATTCGAATTTCTCGGCGTGCTGGTCAACCTCGCTTTTTTCCGGCATGCCGAATAATGCGGGGTAGTACGGTAATTGTTCTTCTGTATTGGAAGACTAATTTCCTGATCCATATAAAAAAGCTGTTGAACTTTTTTCTCGCGTAAGAACATTTGGAAGAATCCAATATTTGAACGAAAAACTTTCTGATTACAAAAGGTACGCCGACATTTTTTTTTAAATGGACTTTATCACAGAAGAAAACTTTGTAGAATATTCCGAAAGATTTCAATTAATTACTGTAACGTAATGTTTTGTAGAATTCAGACATGAAGAAATTTTTCAGTCTACAAATAAGTTAGCTTTATAAATTTGGCGATAATCATTGAAACTTTAAACTTGGTTTACGTTGCTAAATTTCAATACGTTATTTATAAATTGAAGTGAATAAAATGTTGATTAATAATTTCAGTAAACGCCCATTAATCTGGGAAAACCATTTAAATGTACATACGGTATAAATGAAGAACGCGTTAGTACAATAATGTATTTTTGTAAGGCTGTATTTTTATTTTTTTAATTTTCTTTAATGCAGCTTTATATTTCATTCTCTTGAATTCAAAATACAACTTTTACTGTGTTCAAGTATTTTACTTATGTACATTGATTGAATTTAAAGGTTGTTTTGTTTAAGTCGTTTTAAACAATCTAGATGACCTGGATCCTATATTAGTCCAGGTTAATGAGGTTCTACTTCAGTTTTCAAAAACAACGTTTGTTAAGATTCTTGTTCAGAGTTATAGTTACTTCGTAAAAAATAATTTTCTCTAAAACATATCGGCAGTATTTAGATTCAAATGGTATCGCGAAATTCAAATATGTTTTAATTATTCCTTATATCAATCTTATCGCTTTCATTTTATTTGAGACAAGATTGAAATAACAATGTTATTAATATTATTTAAAGCCTAAACTGACAAAATTATGTACACACGAGAGGAAACTTGACAAGCACAGTAAATTATTTTCATTTCTTTATAAGCTCAATTTCCGCTTTCTACCCCTTTAAATCAGGAATATTGGCTAAAGAATATCCAAAACTACACAAGAGAAACTAAAAATTTGTATTGTAGATTTTAATCAGGTTTACTGTTTTTCGTATCGCTTATTAACTTGTCGATGGGACTCAAAGCATTTACCCTTGTATTTCATTCCTTTTTGAAGCTTAACCCTCAAGAAATAACATAAAAACGGGAAAAGAGTGAGGAATTACGCACGCACGCACAGCACAAATGTCCCAGATCGAGTGTACCTAGTGACGTCACTGGCACTTTCCCCCTCCGTTCCTACTTTCGAGGCGCTAAGACCTAGCCCTTCCTCTTCTATGGCTCTGAGGCAAGAATCGGTATGAGCCGATGTCCCGCTACGCTCACCTTCCGCAACCAGAAACCGTACTACCGTGCGTTGTTCCGATCTGGACGTTCCATGAATAGCACGACTTTCTTTTTGTACAGTTCCCTCTACGGCAAACAGATTTCACCGCTCAACGGCTTCTGAGATGCATGCCTCAAATGGTATTCACTTGTGGAGTGGCGCTGTAACAGAATCATTCATTCTGTCCACTTTTCATCTGGGCAAACCTTATAATAATAGCATGCACTTTATCATTAAATAATATCAACAATTATTTTTGAATCGCATCAAAATATTAGAACATGAGTATCAATATTTGGAAATTGCTTGTATTTTATAATCTTTGATTTGCAAATGTATTTTTTTCTCCTCTTCAGTGATCATGTCAGAAAAACTAGACATTTGCTTGAGTACGCATTCTTAAGCGCCCCATATCATACTCTGACAGTTGAAAGAATTGTGGAATTGGGCAGTGATTCTGCTGAAATGTTTGAGGTATTAGAAGCAAGATAGGATTTATATGAAAAACGTTACGCTCCTCGCGAACATCAATGCCAAAACTGAGTCGAAAGTCAAACTTCAAACCTTAATCGAAACGCACTAACTTGTTTCAAATAATACAGATATTGTGAATGTAAGTCCTTTTTAAATTACATAAGTCCTGTAAATAACTGATTTTCTTTGGAAATTGCAGGGTGGAACAGAAAGTGCAACCACCTACTTGTGGTAGGTTCTGGATCGTTACAGCAGTAAAACCAGTTTTCCAAAAAAGAGATGCATAGTGCATATTTATTGTGAAAATAATATATTACTGAAATCTAAAAGAAGATATACTGCAATGTGCAAAGTAAGCTACAAACGTCGGTTTTATGTTAATTTACGAAACTTTGCGACTTATGCGCGAACTAAGAACTGTAAAGAATGTAAATATTGTCATATACATGAAAAGAATGCTAAAAGGAAGCATTCAAACGGTACTAGAACAAAAATTTTGAACGTTTGGATTTTCATAAAAATATTTGAAGATTGACAATTTCTTGCATTTTTTTTTTTCAACTTTTCTGCCAATGCGCGACCATACGGATGTATTAATTTTTTTTTATTATTTTTCCCACGTTTGGGATGACGATTTTATTTTGCCATCAGAAGTTGTTTCTCGAAAATATCCTTTTTTCGGTCCACCCTACTGGCATGCGTCGCTCATTAGGAAACGTGTCTCAAAGATCGGCTCCTTAAAATGAACGGTGCTGTGCGATGTCGTAAAAAGTGAACGAACGTTATTCTGAAAGATGACATGACATTCTTTTCAATAATTTAAACATTTTCTTATCTCTTTTGGCTTTCTACAATTATGTTCAAAATGATTTTTTGCTTCAATTGCAGCCTCAAAATTTTTTATATGTATGGCGGTATTAGGCGTTTTTTTTTTTTTTTTTACATTGATTTATTCATTTTTTAAAGATTAATTCTGCAACTTTTTTGACGTCATATCAATTTTACTAATTTTTATTAAATGAAGTTTGATCAATAAATTTTGCACCATGCAAGAATCGAACCTGCGCCTTTCTGGAATAGATAAAAATTCTCTTACCACTCGATTACCGAGAAATACTTTGCAAAAAGAACTATCATTGCTTAAAATGTAAGCTAATGCTTTATACACAAATAACTAATAAATATTTGATTAAATTTTTTTATTGGTATTATTTTCTAACGATTTTAGTTGATTTTTCTTTGAATAATTTAAAGAATATAACGAAACAAGTACGTCAATAACACTCGCAGAGATATCATGGGAAACTTTTTAAATGAACGAAGTCATTGAAACCACCGGGTCCAAACAATGAATGATCCTCTTATGAACGAAACATTATTGGGAGCAGCATTTGCACATTAGGGTGGGGAGAAAAATAATAATTTTCCGAATTTTGAAACGCCTGAGGTCTCAGAGGTTGCCTTTTAGCATCAATAGGTATCCTTTAAAATATTAGCCCCCTAGGATGATATCATTTTGGTTCCTAAGCCGCCGCAAAAAATGTCCAAAATTGCAAAAACTGGACCATTTTTGAACTTTTTTACGAAATTTAAAATGTGTAATTTCGAAAATGTTTAGAAGAATAAATGTCAACTCTATGCAAGGTTACTGATCACATTGAAAATGTGGTCGCGTTGTGTATGCAGTGTAAAAGCAATGCTCTATGAGCAATCTCTAGATGAATGAGTTTGGCAAATTTCATACGAATATTTTGATCATGTGAGCTTTGATCGCTATTATTTCAGCTTCTCTGCACGGAATTGATGTATCTCTTGTGTATTTTGAGCCGGGCTCGTGTATCAGAGTCAGGGTTGCCAGATGTAAGAACTGTAAATACGGGACAGGCTTCTAAGAGTGAAAGGGGGGGGGGGGAGTGATATTTTTGTGGTTGAGGGCAAATACTGGTTATGATGTATTTTTAAGGGGTGATAAACAATCATGTTTCAATAGCTTTCGAAAGATTCCTCTCAGTATGTTTATTTGTGAGTACACGTTTGGAGGAATTCAACTCAAAGAATAAATCAAGCAATCGAACGAAGTTCAGCATACAGATCGACGTTGATAGGAAAAGGTGCTAATTAGTTTAATCACATTTTTCGTTTTACTTAATTTTTTTACCTTAAAATTCTATCTCGTATTATAAAATATTGTTATTAGCTAAAATGCGGAACCTAAGCCGTCCCGCATGGAAGTTCCCCGGGACACGGGATATATTTCAAAATACGGGACTGTCCCTTGAAATCCCGGACGTCTGGCAACCCTGATCAGAGTATAATTATCCTCGGTTAATGGAATCAGTGGTTAACTGAATGAACCGCTTTAATGAATAAAATCGTACAAAACAGAACTAAGTTCAGCTTTACTAATATCCGACAGCAGTTATATTGTGTTTATTGCTCTTTTCTGCTTGCAAAGAAAACATTTACGCTTCGAAATTTGAAAATTCTTTTCTTATTTCTCCACCCTAAAAAAAGGCGACTCAGTTCGCAAGATGAGTCAAGTTAACTCCAACTCGGTGAAGGGAAATTCGGTAACAAAGCTTTTATAACCGAAAAATTTACCTGGTAAACAAAGGAATTTGTTCTTGTTGGGTGCTTCTCACCTGGATTCATAATAAAAAACTACAAAAATGATGAAGCTTTTAATTGAAATGTAATAAGTTATCTGAATAAGAAATTAAATGTAAAGTTGATAAATAGTTTAGATTCTGTGTTAAAAATACTTACATTCTATGCACTTAATTTAGTATTGTTTCGCAAGATCGTGTGTAAATGAAAGAAAAAGGTTGGTATTTGGTTTACCTTGCGGCTTTTTGAAGAAATTACTCTATTGAGTTAAAACTTTTAAGAGATATTAACCTTACAAAGAGTTAACGTTTACACCTCTAATGATTTTCAAAATTATGTATTTTAAATTTCCAAAAGAAAAGTTCAAAAAAGATCGCTTTTTTGCAATTTTGGACATTTTTTGGTCGATTTAGGAACTTAAACATATTACTACTAGGAGGTTAATGGGTGATTATAAAGAAAGTTCCACTTCCAAAACACTGTAAAAAGAAAACCACTGGCGAGAATGGCGTCAATTTTCAACAGAATTTTATCGAAGAAGGGGGAAAACGCATGGCAGAGAAAAATAAATAGTGGAAATTTTCAGTAATAGATGGCGCTGCAAGTTCCTGAAGATGAAATCAATACATATGTTCACAGTAAGTTACCGCCCTGTAGCCAGGGCTAAGGCAGAAATACGTGAAATACACCGCCAGCTCAGTCATTTCCAGCCGAGGACTGCAGTTTCGTACTTATTAGTACTCATCAGCCCGGCATAGGAAAGTGACTGAGCTGGAGATGGAAAACCATGGTTCCATCTCCAGCTCAGTCACTTTCCTATGCCGGGCTGATGAGTGCTAATAAGCACGAAACTGTAGTCCTCGGCTGGAAATGACTGAGCTGGCGGTGTATTTCACGTCAATACATATGCCCACGACTCATTGAAGTTGCTTTAAAAACGCCGGGTACACATTGAAGAGGTTTTGCAAGACATAGACTTCAAAAGTATGTCGATGTGATGCTGGATTACCTCAATAAATGGAGTATCGCCATAAATAGAAACAAAACCCAAGCTGTATGCTTTTTCAAAAATGACGTTAAAAATGTCCCAAGCACATCTACGTTAGTGAAGATTTAATACAGTATTCTAACTGTCAAGTACCTTGGACTCTACCTCGATAGGGGCCTCACAGTCAAACCACGCATAGACAATGTCATCAAAAAAGCCAACACTGAGATCGGCTACCTCTATGAATTGTTAAATGAGATCAGCTCCCTTAGTACTAAAAACAAACTTCTACTGTACACGACCATCATTAGACCTGCTCTCGTTTACAGCATACCTGCTTGGAGGTACGCTGCTAAAACCAACATTGTGCCAAATTTCAATTCATCCAAATCAAGATTTTGAGAAAAATATTCAAGCCTGCTTGGTACGTCTCAAACGCTACCCTTCAGAATGACTCCGGAGTCAATTACATTATTGACTTTATTATTGATACCTCAACACATTTTTTCACGAAACTCGAAAATCACACCAACCTACTAATTCACGAACAGGTGTTGTACACCTTCAACTCCGGCGGAAAAAATCTTCCGTCGGATTCTATAATCATTCCCTGCACACCTCATTAGTTTCCTATACTAGGACTAGCAACCCTAGTGTAGCTGATGACCTCGGTCCCCCTTCGGGGGAGCTGCTACAAACTGCCAGGTCTGGTCTGTCAGTTTGTTCTCTCCAAGTCATGGCATCGTTCATTGTAAATAATGTATTATATTCTTATTCAAGAAAAATTCTTTTTCAAGAATTATTATCTTATACATGTATTTTATATTTATTCCGGATTTTATTTTTATTCAACTCATTTTACCCATTCACACCACAATGAACTCATGATGTTTATATGTAAATACATGTAAATAGAGTGGCCCTGAAACGACTCCTCTTTTTTTGTTTTCCTCCCCCCGCCCCCACACACTACCTCAGTCATGTCAACGCCATCACGTCTTATCCTTCACACAGAGTAAAAGAGCTTCACTCTGGCTCATTTTATTTACGATCTGTATTTGTAATGGAGAGGAGAAGGCTGTTCCAGTAGAAAAAAAATGCTAAACTTGACTCTTTGGAAACAGCGACAAAAAAAAAATCAAATCGCCGGATTGCAATGAAACTTTTTACTATATCAGATGAATGTGTAAAAAACAGCGTGCATGAAGTAAATTGGTGATGAGTTACCTACATTTATCACAAAATTATATTGAAAAGTACTTTTTGTCAAATATGAAATATTTCTCTTACACACATTCATGAAAAATCAGCTAAACACAGAGACACGAGATTTTTTCCCCTGAACCATAGAAACAATGTAGACGCATTGCAATGGAAATATTTTGTAAATATCTTTAAAAAATTTTTTAATGCTCACGTGTTCTGAAACTTACTCGATTCTGTCTACTAATCTTATAGTTGCCTAAAGTGCTAATAGATGGCGTCAAAAATTCGAATAAGTAAGGATGCGTGAAATTAAGGTCTATTTTATTAATAGTTCGGCTTTTTTCTCATTTTTATGCTAGTAAATGATTCCATATGGACCATAAACTTTCTGTAAAAAGTTTCATTCCTTCGTATTCATCATAAAGCAGTCTAGATTTTTTTTTTCTCTAAAACCATGTGTTCGTGATCACGTGGGTATCCCGCCGTGCAAATATCGCCATCAGTTAGTTTTTCAGATGGAACTAGATTTTTGCGAAAAATTGTGGCTTTCCATGCGTGTGCCTGAAGTGATGGCCAGTGGTATCGGATGTCAGTGCTTGTAGCTTGTACTCGAGGCGGCAGTGATTGTAGTCGAGGAAAGAGAAAGGGGGGAGGGAGGACGTCCCCGTGTGTATTTTTCGTGTTGTTAGAAATAGGTTGGTGAACAAGGAGTGAAAGGTTGGCCAACATGTGCTGGCCAGAGAATCTTTCCTAATCCGCAATGAATAAATATCTTTCTAATTGACGCAACAAAGATCATTAAAATTTCGCGATATTTTATTTCAACAACGATTTCAACTATTTTTCAAGAAGTATATAATATTTTCTAATGTTAACGATGGACGAAGATGATCTGAAAATAGTTCTTATTTAATAAAAAACCTTGCTCAATCCATTCAGGGGTGCCCACAAAGGGGGATTATGGTGCAAGTTGCGCCATCAAAATTTGGGGGGGGGGGGATTTTTTTTCCAGAAGGTTTTTTTTCTTTAGAACATGAAATTTTTGAATTTTGGAAAGAAAAAATATTTAAACTCATTCAGCAAGAAATAGATGCATTAATAATACTTTTTCCACGTACTCTTCAGGGCCATCGCTGTGGCACCCCCCCCCCCCCTTCCCGTTTTTCAGAAGTGCGGCCAACAATTTCATTTTAGCGATGCAACTAACGAAGAAAAAGGAAAATTCTTCGTTGTTTAAAAAAAAATTAAAATAGTAATTATAAATGAACAAGTGAAATAATAGTGACAAAAGGTATTTTTTCTGTAAAATTTGAACAGAAAATGTAATTTTAAAATACAATTTAGGAACATCCATGATTCTCTTTTATCAAGAGTATCTAAGTAAGGCCCGCGGAAAAGTACACTTCAAATATTTTTATTAACGCAAGAAAAAGTATTCATCAGAACAGTACACTCTTCACTAGGCCGCAGAGTGCGTATGTCTGCCTAGGCGGAAACTATGGGCTCCGGCTCGAATTAAAGTATTGTGTATAGAGTAAAATTTGAATAATGGGAGGGGGGAAAGACGACCAAACTAACGTGTTGCACGCTTTGTTTCTCAGCGGCCCTGGTTATACAAAATCATGCTTCATGGCTCTACAGTTAAAAAAAAAAAAATAAATAAAAATAAAAATACATAAATAAATAGGATAGGGGTCGCCCATAGGATAGGGGTCGCCGAAATATTCCTATATATATATATTTTTTTTTTGATGAAAAATGCTGTCCTGAAAATCATTGCTAAGTGGAGAACAATGTATGGATTGTCGAAATAAATTTGAAATAGTGAGATAGAGGGGGGGGAAAACAGTTAAATGCAAAGAGATATTAAAAGTATTATATAATGAATACTCACACCAAAAGGTCTAAATGTTTGAATGTAAAAATCGTAAGTAAATCAAAGCTTGATCAAGAGTGCGTGAATTGAATTTCAATTTTGAAAATTTTCCAGGGGAGGACTCCGAATCTCTCCACCCATTAACATTGTCAAAAATCTTCTATAACTGCGGTTTCAACAGATCGGAATTTTTTCGAGAAAATGCCTCTCTCTCTCTCTTGCCGACATCAACGAAAAATGTCTTAAATCTTGCTTTTAGTGCTTCAATTACGAAACATTTCTGGTTTCGAGTCCCTTCAAAACTCCCCCCTTTCTTCGAAAGTTGGCTTAAATTACGTTTTCGGAGCTTTAATTTCAAGAATCTGGCGGTGCACTAAATTTTAAGAAAAAAAAAGTCTACAATCGCATTTTTAAGGCTTCAAAATTTCAAAAATTTCGGGGGGGGGGGGGGGCATCTCTTTTTCCTTTAATATCACCATCAGTGGCTTAGCTAGGGTGGGGCGGTTTAAAAAAAACTATTTTTTGAGGAAATTTACAACAAGAGTAAGAAAAGTAAAAAGAGAGAGGTCTGAAATGGTGGGCAATTAATTGCTCATCGCGGGGGGGGGGGGGGTAGCATAGCATATTCGGGGTAGCATTATCTGTTGCAAAATTGCTTTAATTGATCACTTATTACAAAACTTTTATTCAGACCTGAATGAATTTTATGTTTATTTTATAAAAGTACTTACTCACAACTCAAATAATAACTGCGTCTAATCTTACTACTTTATATCAGCCAAATTCCTATAAACAGTGAGTTTCAAACTGAGACATTCATTTAAGCGGAAGGTCTTTCATTAGTGAATTGATGTCTAAGTAAACCTTTCACATTCACATGGAAAGTAATAATTTTCGATGCAGAACTTTTCCTTCTCATGAATCAGTATGGTTAATCGAACTTATAGGGCTTATTAATCTTATCACCTTGTATCAGTGAAAAAGAAAACCATCCAAATTCTGTAATATAGCAGTATTGGATCTAGGAAAGCGGCGTCTTCCGAGTTTTTCAACATTAAGGAAGGTACCCAAGCACGGGTCCAAAAGGAAGTCATTACCCCCTTTGACAAGACCACAAAGAAACCATAAAATTGCGTTTCAAGATCTTAAAAATTAGGAAAATTTCCTGAGCAGAGCGCCGGCCTCTAAGCTCCTGCCTGGTGTCATCAAAGTTTAAATGCATTTTTAAGACTAATTTTGAAAATTTTTCTGAATAGAGCATATTCTTTATTTTTCTTAGTAATTAAGTTCTTATTTTTCCTTTAAATGCCTTTGACTGTTTCTCAACCAAAGGGCGGCAAATTGAGGAATCGCCCCGGGCGGCTGAAAGTATAGCTACGCCACTGATCGCCATAGATCATCTAAAACTGCATTTTTCAAACTACAATTTTCATATTTTTCCCGGGAGAGAGCCCCCTTTTACATGTCATAATCACAAATAATTCACAATTATGAATGCGTACTTGAAGTTTGCATTTTGAAAAATTATAGAACGATGACCCCGAGTCTCTTCCTCCCTTAACATCACCATAGGTCGTCTAAAACTGTGTTTTTCGAAGAACAATCTTTAAAATCCCTGGATCCCCTCTTCTGAACATAATTAAATATAACGTACGATTGTGTTGAGAACTTAAATTTGGAAAAATTATTGGGAGAGGCTGTCCTGGACCTCCTCTCCCCCTTCCTCCCAAACTTAAAATATAATCTAAAAACTGCGTTTCTATGTCTTCAGTTTCAAAATAATGCCAGAAAGTAGCCCTCCGACACCCCCTAATTCTGACTGAATATTATCCTTACGATTAAATTGATATTGCCAGTACTAAGGTCTAGTAATATGCCTAATCCCTGCTAAACCCCAGAAGCCAAATCTTCTCTCTCTCTGCATATTGGAACATGCGTTTGAAACAATTAATGGGCCGCCAAAAGCGTACCCCCCTCCCCATTTTTTTTGACCTAGCGACGGTCGTGGTACTCTTTCCAAAATTTAATGACCGTGCCTCTTTTTCAATGAAGGGAACATCATACACGGCATGGAGTTGGTGTCCGTTTTCAATGCTGGATCAGACGATTTGATTTCTTTTCAATTTTTTATAAATTTTCTGGAAGTAGCACAATTTTGCATGATGAATGCGTGTGTTAAAAATGATGAGAGAGAGAGAGAGAGGTCAAAAAGGGTTTTATTCTTTGTAATAATTTTGACTAGTATGCTGTAGTCTTCCATTGATTCATTTGCACTCGACAATAGTTAAGAACTAGTTTTGAAGTTTGCGAATAACATATTTTTTATCCCTCCAATTGACAATTAATATAGTTTCCTCATTAACAAGCTTAAGCTTGTGAAGAATTTTTCATTTCACTTTACTCCCAGCTTCTCTACCATTTTTAAACTGATTCTTTAAATTTGTCATTAGATGATTTTTATTAAAACTTTCAGTGATGTTGATTTTCGCCGATGGAGGTAGAACAGTCTGTTCTTAAGGTGTTTAAATTATTTTTCGTAAATCATATTTACTTGCTTCAATATCTAATATGTATTGAAGGATATTTGATTCATGAAAATTCTCGAGTTCTGATTTTCGATGTGTGCTGAATAGCTGAATCAGTTTTTAAGAATTTCCGAAACATATCTGTCACGATGTGTCTGTTCCATCTTTTTTGGATATGCAACTTCAATTTTCGAAAACTTCCTGGAGAGCATCTCCCCCCCCCGCCCCCCACTGTAGCGCCAGAATAACACCCTCTTTATCATCAAGAGTCATCTAAAACTGCGTTTGTAATACTGCAATTTTTAAAAATTTATAGGAGAGAGCCCCTGATTCTCCCCGCTTTCCTTAACAAGATCAAAGACAAGCTTAGAATTGAGTTTTTGGAGTATCAATTTCAAACAATTGCCGGGGGAATGGCACCGAAATTCAATTTCCACTAACATTATCAAGATCTATCAAAACTGCGTTTTTAAAGTTACAAATTCGAAAATTTAAGTGGAGCGCCCCTCTGCAATACACTCACCCCCATTCTCGTCAACATTACTAAAAAATCGTGTTAAATTTGGTTTTC
Organism: Uloborus diversus; assembly: GCF_026930045.1. Classification (NCBI taxonomy): domain Eukaryota; kingdom Metazoa; phylum Arthropoda; class Arachnida; order Araneae; family Uloboridae; genus Uloborus; species Uloborus diversus. Next base: position 80,533,483 of record NC_072731.1, on the reverse strand, counting down.
AGGGCTTCAATTTCGAGAAAATTCCGGGAGAGCTTCCGAAAACTCTCTTTCTTAACGTCACAAAGGTCGGCTACAATTGCGATTTTAGAGCTTCAATTTCAGAAAACTGCTTTTCCCCCAACCATAAATAGTATTTTTAAGACTTTAATTTTGAAAATTTTCCTGGGGTGAGCGCTAGGATCTCTTCTTTCCCTAACATTATCACAGATAGTCTAAAACTGCGTTGTTGGAACTACAATTTTGAAAACAAAGAAAATCCCTTTTTCACACAACCTTAGACTATCTACAATTGCGCTTTTAAAGTTTCAATACTGAAACATTAACGGGAAGGGCACACCAAACCTTTTATCCCTCTTACATCACCAGAGATCGTCCAAAACTGTGGTTTTAAAACTACAATTTCGAAAATTTTCCGGGGGGAAAAAACCCCCGGACCCCCTATCTAAGGGATATTAAAATAAGATTCATATTGTGTACATCTAGTAATGACTCCATCCCAAGCCAGAAAGATGAATCCACTCTTCCTGTAATTGTTCATGCGTTTAAAAAAAAAAGTGTAGCAAAATTCAGGGGTACCAAAAACTTTACTCAAGGTGCACGTTGCAAAATTTGGGAAGGCAAGGCGGGTCAATAATACAACAATATTTCAGTTCAAAATACTATTTGATAGCGCTACCAGCGATCCCTCCCCCCATGAATTTGACTGGAAATTAAACACTATAATCGGGTTAAATTATATATAACCCGATTCGAAAGCGAGAAAACTTTGGGGGGGGGGGAATTTGCGCCATTGAGCTTGGGGAGGATGGGCACCCCTGGAGAAAGAAGAAGGGACACGTGTCATATTTACGAGTTTAGCGACAGTTTCGGCGATATGAATGGTAGTGTGTGTGTGTGTTTTTAACAAGTTTTGTAAAAGAGGAAATCATTCTTTGACAATATGAGACCAGATAAGAGCCAACATTATACCAAACCATTCGAAATTTACCTTCTACAACATTTATTTTATTATTTTATAATTTATTTCAATTGAGATTGCTGTAAAAATCTTGAGTGAAATAATTTAATTATTAATTTATAGTTTGATGATTGAAGTTTGTTGATGTTTATTGTTATTGTAAAAAATGATCAATACATAAGATTTTTAGAATCAGTTGAATTGAAAAAAAAAACATGTATTCGCAATATATTTTTGTTATGTCGTTTTCTAGATGCAAAATGTTTGAGTAGGCGAAAAAGTAAAAATGACAGGCTTTGATTTCTTTATTGCAACACTATTCTCTCTAATTTTCAATTCAAATTAACTATTGGAGGCATTGCAGTCTCTGCCCAATGGTTGCTGAAAGAGGTCAAAGCAATGCCCATCCTCTTACTTAGAACATGATACGTCCAGTAAAACATCTCTCTGAACCAGGCCCGACTAGAGGCTCTGAAAAGTTACAAATTCGAAAATTTAAGTGGAGCGTCCCTCTCCAATACCCTCCCCCCCCCCCATTCTCGTCAACATTACTAAAAAATCGTGTTGAATTTGGTTTTCAGGGCTTCAATTTCGAGAAAATTCCGGGAGAGCTTCCGAAAACTCTCTTTTTTAACGTCACAAAGGTCGGCTACAATTGCGATTTTAGAGCTTCAATTTCAGAAAACTGCTTTTCCCCCAACCATAAATAGTATTTTTAAGACTTTAATTTTGAAAATTTTCCTGGGGTGAGCGCTAGGATCTCTTCTTTCCCTAACATTATCACAGATAGTCTAAAACTGCGTTGTTGGAACTACAATTTTGAAAACAAAGAAAATCCCTTTTTCACACAACCTTAGACTATCTACAATTGCGCTTTTAAAGTTTCAATACTGAAACATTACCGGGAAGGGCACACCAAACCTTTTATCCCTCTTACATCACCAGAGATCGTCCAAAACTGTGGTTTTAAAACTACAATTTCGAAAATTTTCCGGGGGGAAAAAACTCCCGGACCCCCTATCTAAGGGATATTAAAATAAGATTCATATTGTGTACATCTAGTAATGACTCCATCCCAAGCCAGAAAGATGAATCCACTCTTCCTGTAATTGTTCATAGCGTTTAAAAAAAAAAAGTGTAGCAAAATTCAGGGGTACCAAAAACTTTACTCAAGGTGCACGTTGCAAAATTTGGGAAGGCAAGGCGGGTCAATAATACAACAATATTTCAGTTCAAAATGCTATTTGATAGCGCTACCAGCGATCCCTCCCCCCATGAATTTGACTGGAAATTAAACACTATAATCGGGTTAAATTATATATAACCCGATTCGAAAGCGAGAAAACTTTGGGGGGGGGGGGGGAATTTGCGCCATTGAGCTTGGGGAGGATGGGCACCCCTGAATCCATTTGCGCAGGTGTGACATTTTTGTGCATATATTTGCCCAATATAACAAATAGCAAATGTATTATGTATGATACTATATGAACTTTCTAAAAAAAAAATTTTTAACAATAAAGATTTTTACATATTGTGTGCGTACGCGTAATACGCTCAAATCATTACCTTTTAGACACAAAACTTTTTTTAGAAAGTAGGTACTTCGTATATTATATAACGTTTAATGGCTTTTATATTTGAATGTAAGGACGCTGTGTTGCTTATCCTTTAAAACTATTTATTTTTATAAAAGATCTACATGAACATTAAAAACTGAGCAAAAGGGCTACTAAAACATTAAAACTTTTAAACAGTAAAAGGTAACATTTGAAAAGTTCGCTGTCGGGCGAAAAACCTGGTCGCAAGCTCTCCAGGAAACACCTCTTTCGATGGAGCGCACGTGAGTTAACTCTCCTGAGCCGAGTTGAGTAGCGCGCGTGTTCGCTACTGATTGCGTTGATCAACTGGAGCTGTAAAACAGAGGAGGAGCTGTCAGAGGAGTTCCGGAGTCCACTGACCTGGAGTCCCCACAAATGTATCGAAATTTTAAGACAAAGCTTAAAATTGTGGGAATGAATTGCAAATACAAACATAAACATGTCAAATTTGTGCAAATGGATTAAGTAAATCTGCATCTCAATTTTATACTTTGAAGTTTTAGACTTGGAAAAGTAACAGATTAAGTAAACATTATATTGATAAGCGTTTATTTAAATTGCACAAGAAGTATTATAGTGTGATCCGCGAGTTACTGACTATCAGCCAGTAACTGGAACTAACTTGTAACCAAGGTTTTGATTGGACCTTACGAAGGTTATGTACGATATACTTACAGAGACATCTAGAAATTTTCAAGAAAGTCACTTTTCTTACTGGTGCAAATTGTAATCAGATAAAATGTTGAATCGCATTTTTCTAGGTTAAATTTAATTTTACAGGTTTGTTTACTGAGACATGCTGATCATCCATGCTTATTCTAAGTGAAGGAAAAAAAAATGCATTTAATAACTATCCATTTATGCTGTTTGTTATTAAAGGCTGGTGGATTACATGCATTGATCTAAAATGCTCTCAGCGCCAGTAATTGACAAAAACGATCTACCTGTAGTAATGACATACGCTAAATATTAGTTTTAAAGCTTTTTTCTGTATACCAAAGTAATTACGAACATTTTTATGCTAAAAATATGAATGGGTATAGTACTTCTTTTATTGAGAAAAAAATATTTTAACCATTAATTGACTAGCTTGGTTAATTACTAATGCTCTAGATCAGCAGTTCCCAACCTGTATGTTGCGACTTCCAAGGGAGTCGCGAAGAATTTCTTAAAAGGGAACACATTCAAAAACATATCATGTAACAGTTTAAAAACTAAAATATGTAGAGAAAAATTGAATCATTTCAGAGAAGCATCAATATTTGAGCGTAGTGGCGAATTTAAGAGCCTCTTCCCTCAGCATTATTACATTTTGGTTTACGGACTTGCATTCCTACAAATTGCCGCGAAAGAGTCTCGAAAAAACCTCCCTATAACATTATCTAAAATTGTCTGAAAGTTCGTTTTTGGAACTTCAATATTTTTTGTGAGAGAGTCTCTTAACCCCCAACCCTCATCCTGAAAGATGTCATGTAATTGTGTTTTCAGGACTTAATTTTGGAAATATTTCGAGAAGTTCCTAGAACCCTATCCCATTCCCTAAAAATAGCAAAGAAATGGATATTTAAGCTTTCAATTTCGGAAATATTTCACAGGAGTGCCTTCTGTTCTTTTTGCATAGTTAAAGACCGTATAAACATTCCTTTTCAGGATTTAAATTTAAAAAAAATTCCGGGTGAGGGTCTCCGATCGTTTTGCCTTGCCATCAAAGATAATCTGCTATTCTATTTTTGAAACTTAAATTTCCAAAGTTTCCTTCATATAACCCTCAATCATTTCCCCCCCCCCCTCCCCAATCACTAAAACTTGATTAAACTTCGTTTTTGGGACTTCAATTCCTGAAAAATTCCGGGGGAAAGGCTACCTATTCAAACATTTTGCCTAATATTTACGAAGATGGTTTAGCATTTTTAGGACCTCAAATTCAAAAACTCACCGGGGAAACGTTATTCGAACCCAGGGGCACACCCAGAATTGTTTTCTGGAAGGGGATAGAAGTTACGCGAGAAATTTCGATAAGTGAAGAGAAGAGTAAGATCATTTAAGTTACTAAAGCACCCCCTCCTTCCGAAAAAAAGTACGTCTACAATATATTACCTGCACTTCATCGTTAACATTTGAAATATGAAAAACGAAACAGAAAAAAAAATTTCATTCACTTTTTTTTTCCTCAATGCACCGGTGGGAATCGAACCCACGACCTCGGGCAAAACGAAGCGAAGTTTCTACCACAGAGCCACGAGGGCACTGAAAAAGGCCTAATGAGTGAAACATCATTGCTTATTGCGCTCACGTTGCTCAATATCTCACGTTAGTCAAAATCTACATTCTTTGCGATTGGTAAATAGCAAGTAACGTGATTCTTTGCTGCGTTCAAAATTCATTCGTTCGAATTATTTGCACGCACAAATATATTGTTTATTTTTATTAATTATTTTTACTGTGTTTATTAATATATTTTTAGATGATAAATCTAAATAGATCTAAGTTTAGTGATATTTTTATTTATTTTTTATTTATTATTATTTATTTTTTTATTGGCAGTTTCATTCAGATTGAGAGTTACAAGTTATTATCATGCATGGAACTTAGACAAAACTACGTGTGCACATTTTAATTAACGAAACAGAATCTTTCTTCTTATTTCGGAGTGGGAATGGAAAATAAATTTTATAGCCCGAGCAGAGCCGTGCGCGTACAGCTAGTAAAGCAATAAATGAGCACTCAACACACAATTCTTCATGTTGCGTAGTAAAATGTATAGAGAATCAAAAGTGATAACATTTGACTGTCATATTGATATAGATCTCTTTTCGTATAGGAAATTTTTCAGTCAATGAAATAACCTTCTGTCAGAAAATAGACAACCAGTAACTACAGATAAGACATAATAGATGAAAATAGTAATCCCTATTCCCGCCCCCATTTTCTTTTTCTAAATAATAATAATAATAATAAGTAGAGGTTTGGGTTTAAATCGAAGGTCTATACATACACCCGATTTTGTGACCATTTTATGTAGGCCACAGAATTGTACGCAATGGGGGCGGTGTTTCTCCAGAACATATTAAATACAAAATAAAATACATACTAAATTTCATTTGCTATCTTAATTACCTTTCTGAATGTAACGTGAATAAATGTTAATAATACGGAAAGTTTCTTTACTGAAGATCTGCAATGCAACATGAGATGATTCCAAGAGTTTTTAAACTTTTTTTTAACAAAGTGATTTTTTTTTTTTTTTTTTTTGATATTGACCGTATAGGAGTGTAATTTTTACATCGAAAAATGAGAGAAAAAGCTTAGGGCTGTTATTTCAAAATTTTCCAGGGGAGGGGGGAAGGGAGGGCAGTGTTTTTGTTCACCACATTTTATAGGGAACAAACAACAAAATACGAACAAAAAGACTGTTTTTTTTTTTTTTTAAATTTCTAAAATCCAGGGGGTTCCAATGGCCCCTCCTCCCCCTGATTTCCCAAATGACGGACCTGAAATAAACTTTGAAACGAAATCCAGGAAGGATAGATCGTTTTATTGACTTTTAAAATATTTTTGGGGGAATACCCCCTTGGATCTCCCTTTTCGCTACATATTTTCCTGCTTTTAAAGTTTTCACCTCTCTAGTCCTTCAGAAGAATGCTCGTAGTCATAGTTAATATAATATTACATTCTCCTCCAAATAAAAATGATGGCAATGAAATGACTACTCATCATCGAAAGGGGGGGGGGGAGGAGTTCACTAATCTTGCTAAAAGAAAAGAAAAAAAAATCAGTATTTAGTTAAAATTTCATCACGTTTGGGAAGCAGAGAAGTGCTTGAACTAAATCCAATAAGTAACTTTTCTAACTTGGTTGTCCGTTTTCTGCTCAAGTAAATGGGGCAAAACAAGACGCATGTTTTATCAACGGAGTTAAGTGCCTTCTCATCAAAAACGGACAATACATACCCTTTTCTACAACGCGAAATTTCGACTTATCCATGAGGGGTCTTGGAACGCCTCCCTCGCGTAGACTCGACTGCATTTCTGAACAAGTCAAATTTTACGGGACTTTTTTCTAATTAAAAAGCAATATGCACCCGTCAAATAAAAATATTCAGTGAATGCGTGACTGATACGTGCATAAAAGTATGTTTAAAAAATAATTCCAAAGAAAATAAACTGTATGAAGAATATCGAGCAAACAGCGGTGCGACCTGTTCAGTAAAAAAATTGGCCACACATCAATAAATTCTCGATTTAAACAAGCAAACTGTGAACTCCGCTCACCCCCCCCCCCCCCCCATAAACAGTTCTGGTAGTTTTCGGGATATTACTTCCATTTACTCACATGTGTTGGCAACGATATGGTTGATAGCAAGCATCGAGCGCAATATTTAACTCGCTTCTGAATTATCACAAATTAGAAACGCTGTAGACAGCAAGCGTAAGCATTCAGAGCGCCAGAGAATTACGCGCCAAAGTTCATCACTTGTGACGTCATAAAGATCACGCCTTGATTGAAAAATCGGACATTTTAAAAAATTAATTTAAAATTAAACGTTTTTGAAAATTAAAGATTTTCCTCGCCCAACTTTTTTTTTTTGTCTTTCCTCATTCTATCAACTTCAGTGACTAAAAGTAGTACACTGTACTCCCGATTATCCGAGTCGGATTATCCAGTTTGTGGATTATCCTTGAAGCCAAAAATTCAAATTAAATAATTTAAAATTAATTAAAGCTAAAAATTATGCCAAATTTTAATACATATTTCAAAATTAGTACTCATGTATTACTTTTTGTATTATTAGAGTATGGTAATTAAACCCGAAGTATTTTATGTATCACCGTGTACTTAGCACCGTGTACTTAGCACTGATAATCGGGAGTACAGTGTGCTTTTGATGGTTGATGGATACGACCCCATTACTAGTTCGCCGCTTTCTGATTTTGAAGTTATTTTTTTCACTGAAAACTTACCCTATCAAAAATATTTGCACCAATGTGATAGACTATCATTATTTTGATACTTTGTACATTTAACTGCCCAATATAAAAAGCAGTCTCTGTTGATTACACATTTCACTATGCTTTGCTTTATTTTGAAAAGTTGACATGTAATATTTTCAGTAGTACCAAGACTTAGCTCGATAAACCCAGATAAAATTCAAGGGATTAAAAATTTAAAATTTTAGGAGTTTGAATTTTGCAACTAAGCATTAATCTGTCACGTCGGCGAGAGCTAAGACCCAGCACACATGACACTTTTCCTAATCGATTCCCAGCACGCCCCCCCCCCCCGCCCAGCTTACGACTAGGCAGACCAGGGCTCTCGTCAGCCCTGCACGTTACTAAGAGAGAAAAGTCTCTCAGTTTCTGAAGCCCAATATCGTCATAAATTGTGACCTGCCCCATCATTTCCCTTGGAATAAAGAGAAACTCTATCGATAGGCAAACGAAACGAAATATTCCAAGTTAGGCGAAAACTAAGATCGATCTGGGAGGAGGGAGCTGATTCTCCCCCACTTTGCACGACTTGGCTCTGTTAAATGCCGTAAAAAACTAAGTTTTCTTCTTCAAAATTTTAAAAGATTCGCATCAAGTTTTCTCTGTAAATCCATGGTAATTTTTGTGAACCTTTGTCAAGAACAAAAGGCAAAATTCTTCGTAAAGATTAAAAAAATGTAAGTTTTCAGAGACAATTTTTTTTTAAACTGTCCACGTCTGATTTAGTAAACTTTCCAGTCTTTTCTATTACTATTTAGCAATTTCTATAAATGCAGCATGAAGGGAACGAAGCTCCTAAAATTAATATTTCAAAAAAAAAAAAAAAAAAAGAAAGAAAGAAAGAAAGAAAAACTACATTAGATTGACAACATTTTATAGTTGACTCAATAGCCAAAAAGAAGACATTTCTAAATTATGTTGCGATAAATTTACCGAAGTTTCCGCGGTTAAAAAGGTGTTCCCTTGGTATAACGAAATCATTTCAGATAAAAACTTCAAATCTTCAAATCGAAGGAAAAATGCTCTCATCTCATTTCTTTGCAGCGGTTTTGTTTGCTTTTCCGATTCCTTTGCACTGTCAATGCCTGAAGGCACTTGAGGGGTGTATTTCGAACAATGAAAGACATTCCTCACTGACTCATCTGATGAATACGATCTCCTTTTCCACACAAATTCCGGTTTAGCGGTCCCCTATTCTGAATGTCGCGTAAATCCTGTCAGTTGTAAATCATTTACTGATAATGAAACTGATCTGATCTAATCCAATGTGCAGCAGGGTAGGGAGAATCTTTGGCGAAGTTGGTGACGTAGGGGCGAAGAGCCTAAAAAAGAAAATCATGAGGTCCCCCCAGGGGACCTGGGGGGGCGGTGGGGTTAGCACAGGGCTCGCTGGTCGCTGGGCCAGGTCCGGGTCGCGTACTGGAGAGCTGGAGGAGTGAGTTAGGCGCAGGGTAGGAGTGCTTCGATGGCTTGCAGGGCAGTCTGTAATTGAAACAGGATGCCAGGGCTGATGGAATTTCCCTGTGGTGTTGACATCTTTTGGAGGGGCGGGCCGTGTGTCCTGGGGTGGGTCCGCTGTTGAGTTGGCCGGTGAGTGCTGTCACGTGGCGGGCCGTAGGTTCTGAAGTGGGTCCACTGTTGCGTCGGCCGGTGGTTGCTGTCGGGGCGTCGGGGGCAGGTTCTGTCGCTGGCAACATGCGGTCCTCCGCAGAGGGCGCAGGTGAGTATCCCTTGTTGCTTGATGGGGCAGTCTCTTGCACGGTGCTCTTTCGCGCAGATGACGCATCTCTCTTTCTTATGGCAGTTCAAACTCATGTGGCCGGACTCCTGACATCGGTAGCACTGGAGGGGGCCACGTCCTTTCTTTAGGTACTCCGTGCGTGCGATGTAGTGTCCAAATCTGATTTTTCTGTTGTGGATGTTCCTGCTTTCCTGATTTCTCTTGAGGCTTGCCAGGAAAATCGGGATCTTGGAGTTGTCCGGTCTTTTGGTGAATTGTTTGATGGAATTAACCGTCATGTCCATATCTACCAATCTGTCTTGGATATCGTCAATGTTGTAGTCTATCGGGAGTCCTTTAATTATCGCCTTCACAGGTTTGTCTTCTGGGAGGGGGGCGGTGTGGAATTCAAGTCTTTTTTCCTTGAGGAGGCAGCTTATGTAGTCGTGTTAGCCCTTGTCTGATGTGAGGAGAAAGAGTTCCTCTCTTCGGATTTTGGCCTTTATGTCCATTCCAGTTTCTGTTAATAATGTGTCGAATATCTTATGGTTGTAGATAATGAAACTCTAACGGATTTCAGTATTTCAAATCCCGACGAAAATCCGTGTGAGAAAATAACTGCAAACCGTGAACATCCCTCTATTGAAAGAAGTGCTAAGAAGCACAAAAAGAAGAAAAAGTAAAAAGTGTTTTCATCCATAAGTCTAATGTGGAAAATATTAACAAAAATGAAGTCAAAACTGAAAAAATTGATTCTGATACGGTTGCTCCTGTTAGCTCTTCGGGCTATCCAACCGACCCTGAAAATGAAACATTGTCTTCTTCGGAAGCTACAGAACAATGTGAAATAAAAACTGAAAACTCTTTCAAAGTTGTTAAGAATTCCAGATCTAGGAAAATTAAAGTTCCTCCGATCTGGGTTGATGGAACTCACGACTCTCATAGTCGGTTAAAATTGTATTTTGAAATGGCCGGAATTACTATTACCGGCAAAATCAAAAATGATAAGATAATGTGCTCTTTGCCTACTTTTGAGGCACACAAAAAACTAAAAACATACCTTGATTAAAATTTCATAGGAAATCATACGCTTAGACTACCTGAAGAAAAAGAGCTTAAGATTAAGATTGTTATCCGCGGTCTACCTATTCAAATTGATTTGATTTGGATTGCCTGTAAATTAGCCATACTGGGATATGTCCCCCAGCATATTCCGCAATTTCGTAAAATTGGACAGGACAAATGTAAATTGCCCCTCTTTCTCATTTACTTGAAAGATCAAGTTGAAAATGAAAAAATTTGGTCACTCGAGAAATTAGGGATTTTAATATCACCCTCGAATCTCTCAAAAGAAAAGACATTATGCAGTGTTGGAACTGCCAAGGATAATTTCACTCCTCGTTTAGCTGTGCTGTTTGTCTTGTGTGTACAGGACAGCACAAAACTAAAGACTGCCAAAAATCCTCAAACGAACCACCCTCATGTTTTCACTGCAAGAGTGAACATCTTGCAAATGTTAGAAGTTGTCGAAAACGACAAAATCTCATCGTCTCCTTGAATCGGAGAAATAAAACTGAAACTTGCACCTACCTGGGCCTCTCGCCCAAAATTCGAAATGCTGTTAATGAAATTCAACAGGTCCCCCCCCCCCCTGTTTCTCCTAAATCAAATAACACTGTTATCGATACGTTAACAATTATCCTCCAAAATCTTCTGCTCGAACTGCGTGGTTACTGGATTCACTATGGTGTTTCTTTTAGCTGCCAGTTCATTTTCACTCATCTTTTGATATTACGATTTTAGGTTTTCCCGCCGTTACAGAATGTTGAGTAGGCGTGGCTTACAGCGGCGGATTTACGAACGTTCAATGAGCATGCCTCTATCTCTCAACAAGCTCTCTCAACTATTCCGAACTCTGAAGGTGGAACTTGCTTGTTTCAGCTGACGTTCCTTTCAAATCTTTACGAATTTTCATTTGAATAATTTTTGTCACTCTTTCCCTCCCTTGCCGCTCAATAATTTTTATTATTGATTGAAATTTTCTTTATAGACGTGGGCCTAACCTGCGATCTTCAAGTTAAGTGTGGTAGGCAATATACTAATTTATTAGGCCTAGCTTACTACATTGTTTAACCTTTAAGTTTTCTAACTGAGACTGATTAAAAGTGCCATTAAGCTCCACCATCAATGACGTCCGCCTGCGGCTGGCGCACCATCCGAATGAAGTCCGGGGGTGGTCCGTTGCTGGAGGGCAACTGGTTGTGGGACGAAATCCGTCCTGGTTTTGGGAGCAGCACTGGAGATCCTTCTGGTCCATGCGTTGTGATATTGGGCTGGGAAGGTCCGGGGGGGGGGGGGGGCTTGGGCTGACGGGGCTTCGGTCTTTCAGGGCAAACAGGAGCATTAGCTGGGTGAGGGCCGCCACAAAGGACACAGCAGGCTGGGGTAGACTTGTCCTTCGTGCAGTCAAAAGTCCTGTGTTCCGGGGCACACTTCAGGCATCGGGGAGCACGGTGACACTTGGCCGCGTATGGCCAAATCTCTGGTATTTGTAGCACTGGATGATAGAAGCCTTGGGACGTAGACGCTCCACCTTGATCCAAAGGTAGCCAATGTTTCCGACACCAAAGACGTCGTCAGCCTTGTCGTCTTTGTTTAGTACAGCCAGGAATAGGGGCAACAGTCTTTTCTCGGGTCCTGTCTTCATTTGTAGTACCTTGACAACGTCGAAACCGTAACTTTTCAGGTCCTTGAGAATGTCATCTGAAGAGAAGTAGATGGGCAGGCCACGGATCACTACTTTCAGCGGCCGTTTGCTGGGCAGGACTCGGCTATGGAACTGGAGACTTTTCCCGTGGAGGTATTTCTCGATGAGATCGATGTCGTCTTCAAGGGCAGGAAAGATGTGCAGATCCTCACCAGTGATTTTACCCTGGATTGCACCAGCGCACACCTTGGAAGGAATTCCAAAATTTCAACTGGATTAGGGGGGTTGGCAACCGTGATGGGAGGAGGAGGGCGAGCCTTAGCCTTGTTGGGAGCTTCCTGGTTAGCAGAGGCTGTCGTCTGGACCCTATCCATACTAGGTTTAGCCTTCCGTTGACTGGCTGGTTCGTCATGTTTAGTAGAGAGGGGGGAGAACATGTTTTTCGTGGGGATAGCCGTCACTTTGTTCTTGATTGGGCTCCGACAGGTTCTTTTCGCCTTAACGAACTCGTCTTCGCTTTCACTGCCAGAGGGGATATCAGGGTGAGGGAAGACATCATTCAGCTTCTTATCATTTTCCTTAGCAAGGAGATCCGCACCGTCGTAGATTTTGTGTTTTTCCATAGTTCAGTATCCCAGGTCCGTCAGAAGGAAGAGGGAGTCGAGAACTTCAGCGAGGTAATCCGAAATGCCTTTTAGAGTGGGCTGGTCGAAAGCTTCAACGTAATTTTCCCTGGTTGCCTGGAGATCATATTTGTAGCGATCAAGAATTTTTTGAAAGCGAGTAGATATTCCATTTTTCGTAGTACATGGGCATTTGCTCCAATATAGAGGCCAAAGACATTAGAGAATCGGGAGAGGACCAGGCGCTGCTCTGGGGGACGGTTTCGCTGACGGGTGTTACCCCGTCGGCCCTCCCAAGGGCCGCTACGCCGTTATCCCCAGCCGCACTCTGTTTCTTCCGCGTCGAGGGCTTTGGGCATCGTAGAATCGAGAGAGGAGAAAAACACGTCCGACGAGGTCGGACGCTCAGCGTGAAAATGAAAATGAGAATGAGAATGAATGATGAATCAATCTCCCGCAAAACGCTGAATGATTCCTTTCAATCATGCATCTCTGTTTTACTGTTTAATACACAGAATACAATCGCTATTCATTTGCATATGGTTTTCGCAGTACAGCGCCATCTATTGGCGAGAAATTTAAACTTTTTTTTTTGCAAAAACCTCGAGCGCATGTTCTACATTAAAGTATATTTTAAATTTCATTCGGATCCGTTCAGTAGGACCGGAGCTATGAGCCTCTGAGTACTGTGCGTTTAATTTTAACCACCCTGTATGTTTAGGTAAACATGCGGGGAAAGTCTTCATTGTGACGAGGCTGAATTCAATCCGATACTTGACAGTTTTACTGACAAGATTGTCATTTCACGGGAATGAAGAAACGAAAAAGCGGTCAACTATTAACGCTAACTACTGGAGTTTAGGATCAATCCCATGGAGTTGGGGTTTCAATTTCAACTCTCAAAATATCCCCAAGCAGGCAATGGCTTCCTTCAAATGTAGAAGCAATTTTCACCCGTCATACCTTGACCGGCGATTTTTTAGTTTTATAATAATCGATATGGGTTTGAATTTCTAATATTTTTGTTTTATTCTGTCTAAAACAGATGTTATGAGTTTTTGAATTGTTTATAAATGTGCATTAAAAAAAGATGATAAGCTCTAGATACACTTGTGACGTCAGATAAACCAGTTGCGAGAAAATCGTGTAGTTCCACACCATTGCTCACAAGCGTTCTTGTATGATATTTCGTATGAATTTTAACGGCAAATTGATTTTTTACGCAACAACAACTTTTTAAAACGCAACCTGTAGAAACACAAATGGAACACCCTGGTGTAATTCCTAAGTGAGAAAATATCATAATAATTAGTCAGCAACAAGTTTAAATTATTTTTCTCATTATAGTTTATATCTGCCAGTTTTTTAATTTGCCTATTCTTTATAATTTAAAAAGCATCAATTCGCCGTTGGTCTGAGTGCACGATGTGGTCGTTTCCTCCAGTAATCCTCGCGGAATCCTATTCTGGGAGGATCGTTTCTAAGATTACGTCTAGTCCTGAATAGTTTCCAAATTAGGAGCTGCGTTCACTCCCCTGGGTCCACCGCAGGCTATTGGTACCTAGAGTCCCTTTATAGTCGCGCAATACGAAGAGTGACTTTACCAAGAGGGGTTGCTTTGTGGCTGAGCGCGTGCAAGATTGGCGCGTAATCGCTCATTTCATTCATTCCGTTTTTTTTTTTTTTTAAACTTTTGCAGAGCCAGTACATGGGCGGTTAAATTACTAAGCAAAACACCATTTTATGCCATTCGATTTCATTCCCACTTTGGATCCCGTTAAGAACGGACGTGGGAAAATGAGGCTAAAAGGAAAACCCGCCGCTATAGGAGTAGCGGCGAAGAGGAATGCGGCGCCGAGCGCTAGGAGGAAGCTTCACGGGAGTATTCCCGGTTCGCGGACTCCGGCCAAGGCGGCCACCCCCTTCACCCACCGCACGAACTCCCCAATACAGTCCACTTCATGGGCGGACATGACCCCATCTGATGATGAGATGGAAGTCAACTCCACTAACATCCCAGAAAAGTACGACTCACCCCTGTCCTACAGCGAGGTGACTGACATCATTAAAACTGCCAAGGATATGTTCCGATATACAGACATCTTCTTCCCTGACGGTGAGGATGAGACTCTCCGGGAGATACTCCAACTCTTGGGCCAGGACGGGATCCCGGACGCTCAAGTGGCGGAGGCCCTGGTGAGTCATGCCTTGACTGACAAAATTAAATTCTTATCCTTTCAGAAATTCTTTCACATTTCTGAATACCTTAACGCTCAGGAATTCCAGCTGCCACGTAGAACTTGTAAAGCGCCTTCGCCCGTAAAGGCTGCGTCTGTAGCACTGGAAAATAAGTTCTCCACCCTCCCCCAAGTTTCGAATCCAAATTTAAATTCCCAGGAAACTACCTCTACCTCTCCGGCTAGAGGAGTTAATAAGCTTGCCCCCCTCGTGGTGGAGACCCCCCCCAACTACCTTGATTTCATCCGCAAGCTCAATGATAACTGTCAGAACTTTAAACTAAGAAATAGGAAGGATGAAACAGCGATCTTTGTGGATGACCCCACTGATCGCAATAAAATTATTAATTTACTCAAGTCTAGTAACATAGACTTTTACATCCAAAGGGCAAAGGGACCCAGACTATTCAAATATGTCATTAGAGGACTACCCACTTGCACCGACACTGAGGAAATTTCGAAAGCACTTTCCGAATTAAATTTTCCTATTGTAAAGGTCGCTCAACTGACCAAAAGGGACGCTACTAAGCTCCCTCTATTCCAACTTCAGCTCTCGTCCGGTGAGCAACATACTAAAATTAATGATTTAAAGACACTATTCCACACTGCCATAACCGTCGAGCGGTACCGGACAAATCGACGTGTTATACAGTGTTATACCTGCCAGGGGTTCAACCACCTGGCAGTTAACTGCTTTCGAAAAGTCCGCTGTGTCGTCTGCGGGGGGGAACACTCTCGTGACAAGTGCCCGGCCAAAATTAACAAGGAAAAGCCCAAATGTGTTAATTGTGGGGGTGATCACGTAGCCTCTTATAGGGGTTGCGTGGCCTTCCCCAAACCCAAAATCAACCTGGAAGGTAAACGAGCCGTTAACCGCGGAAGCGGTGCTAGCCGCAGAGTAGGAACTTCCTACGCTGAGGCCACTTCCAGTAATCTTCCTGAGCATTCCACCCCTAATATTAAGGAGCCTAACTCCAGCAACGAAATTACTGATTTCATGCAACTTTTTGCTGAAATCAATAAAATATTCAACCTCTCTAAAGTCTTTTCCAAACTCAGGACGGCCCTCCCTATTCTAAAAAGTCAGGAAAACCTTATAGGCAAAATTACAACCTTAGTCCAAATCTTTATTGATGAGGACTAAGTTTTTTCATTCATTTTTACCCCCTTATTTCATTTTAATTCAGTTCTGGACTCCAAATTTCTTAAGTCAGTTTTTTGACCGCCAGGGAAAGCTACTACGTCATCGGCTTAATTTGCCGACCAATAAGCTAACTCCTCTCCGGAGGATCAATCCCACCAATGGCAAGACTTGGGAGGTGCGAGGCCACGCCTCAGGTACTCCCCAGGAACGTTCATAGATATTCGTCTCATTTTATGCGTAAATGCAGCCGCCCCCATATTTTAAAAATATTATGAAAATGTAAAGACTAATAATTGTCACAAGTTCAAAATAGCAAGGACTTCTGTTCTTTTGTGTTATATGCTATGCAAAGGCAAAAACTACTGGAAGTTTTGAAAGTTGTGCTTTGCTGAAGCGACAACTTTGACACAAAATGTAAAAGAAGGCGTGTCATAAGGATGCGTGATTTAAACAAATAGACCACTAGGAATGCGTGAATAAGCATGACAAACTGGGATCTGTCGATTCGGTATTCATCTGCTTATCCCGGATACGAAATTCTAATATGCAGCCACACTTTTGCATCGAAAGAGAATACAGCGCACTCATTGGCTGGTATGACCGCGTGACCACCTTACCTTGGCAAACGAGAAATCTCGCCAAATTTCGGGTGAACAGCAAGCGTCTCCTTTGGGATCGCAGACAAGCGGTTCATACACATGTAAGCAATATTACCGGAAATTTTCAAGCATAGCAGAGTCGCAGTTCCGACATTAAAAATCATGCATGTTATCAACAGAAACAAATTTTAAAATTCTAACAAACACAATCACGGCTTCAATGAAAATCAACATACTTTTTTTTCTTTTTTTTTTTTTATTAAATACGTCATCCTTTTGTACACATTCAACAATGTTAAATTTCACAAATTATGGGATGACGTACGAGAAAATTTAACAATACTCCACACTGATAAACAATAAATTTTGATATATACAGAAGAAAATAATTTTGTTCAATAAGAAAGAATATATATAAATATTTACATTAAGATAAATAAAAATAAATAAATAAATAAAAATAGATGAATGAAAAAAAATAAATAAATAAATAAATAAAATAAAAATATTTAAAAAAAAATAATTATATGAATTTAAAAAAAAGAAAAAAATAATAATAATAATAAAAAATTAATAAATAAATAATAAAAATAATAATTTTAAAAAAATAATTAAAATGCTTAATGCCTATATATTAAAAAAAAAAGTAAGTAAGTAAAAAAAAAAATTATCCAAAGAGAAAATGTTCGTGGTCAATTAGAAATGTAATAAGATCTGTAATTTTCTTTTTTGCTGCAGGAAACGAATAATAGTTTTTTAAGTCTTGAGTCCAATTGCCAGAAGAACGAAGATGGAATGAAGAAGTGTGAATGCAATGTTGTATGTAATGTTGAAGATTTCCAATTGATTTGCATCTGCAGAGGTCACTATTTCTAATATGGAATCTTTTCAAGTATGAAGGGAAAGGGCCATGGCCAGTAAAGAAAAAAATTTCATGTCTATTTAAATTCAAAGGAGTAAGTTTAACTTTCGGACGGATTTTGTAGATTAGTCTTCCTGTTATGTCTTGTTCCCATCGTTCTTGCCAATCAGTCAGTAGATCTTGTAATAATTTATGCTTTGCAAAACTTCTTGGAAATGACAAAGGATGCTGTTTTGTTGGTACTAAGAGTCCATTTGCTGTTTGGTTTGCGAGAAAATCGGCTCTATTGTTTCCAGCAGAGGTTGAATGACCTTTAATCCAAGAAATTTTGATATTATCATGATTTATTAGTTGTTGTTGGATTTCAGCTATTAAAGAGTTTGTTGGGTTTAGATTACCAATTGATTTAATGACTGATTGACTGTCACTGTACATAATTGATGGTAAGTTATTGTGGGTTACAGCATGATCTATTGCTTCTTTTATTGCTAACGCTTCTGCTTGAAAAATAGAGTTGGAGACATTTAGAAGAAATGTGGTTTCGTCAGTTGGAGTTGTGTTATTTAAAATAAGGAAAGCTGCCGTTGTAGCTTGTTTTGTTTTCGAGCCATCTGTGAAGTAACGGAAGGAAGAAATATTAGTGCTTGAATTTTCCAAATTTGGTGAGTTTATTTGTAATGAAGATGTTAAGGAAACACTGGGATGAAATAAAATTGTTTTGATTTTCTTTTCAAAGGAAGACGCTCGAAGAATTCCAAAACATGTGACAACGTCCTTATTAAGTCTGAGTAATGTTCCCATTTTTGCTTCGTAGGAAATTTGAATATCTAAAGGAGGTATACCGGTGATTATTTGTAAAGAACTATTTGCTGTTGTTGCATAAGCTCCTGTTAAATGTAATAACAAAGGACGTTGTAATTTCAAAAGATTTAAATTCAATCTTGTAGTTGGATTGCTTGCCCAAATTGGTGATGCATAAGCTATTATTCTGAGAAAAACAGAATCATATAAGCGAGCTCTGAAACGAATATTGTAGCCCCAATATTTTCCTGCCAGGCGTCTTAAATGTTGTAAATAATTGGTTGATTTGGTCTTTAGGTGTTGTATATGTGGTAAGAATGAAAGGTTTTCATCAAGAATGATTCCTAGATACTTTAAAGTCCTTACTCTTTTAATTTTTTCAGTCCCATATTTAATATTTTGATTCTTAGTTTTTCTTCTAAAAAGTAATAAACTTGATTTATCTGTTGAGACTTTCAAATTATAATTATCTGCCCATTTTTTGAATTGTATTAAAGCTGAGTTTGCTTCATCTCCCATGCTCTTTATTGTTTCTTTAACAACGCCAATCACAAAGTCATCTGCGAATGCTTGAATAAAAACTCCTCTTGGCATTGAAGTATGTAGAATATCTTCTGCTATTAATGACCACAAAAACGGACCGCTGCAAGATCCTTGTGGGACGCCTATCATTTGATTATGAATTACAAATTCATTATTAGAATCCATTATTAATTTTCTGTTTTCAAGCAGACTGTGAAGGAATTTTTTCAAAATATTAGGACACTGTAATTGAGAAATTTTGTTATGGAGTTGTGGATGTGGAATGCTATCAAAAGCTCTTTGAATGTCTAAGGAAATTATTAATTTATGACCTGTTATATTATAATCAAGAAGATTTTCCCAAATATTTTGTAAAGCATCCTCTGTTGAATATACTTTTTTGAATCCAAATTGATTTTTTGGAGAAAAATTTTGGTAATAAAATTGAACTCTTTTAACAACTATTCTTTCTAAAAGTTTTCCTAATGTTGGTAAAAGTGTTATAGGACGATATGAAAAAACATCTTTAATATCTTTACCTTGTTTGAGAAATAAAATCAATTTTCCAATTTTAAAAACATCTGGAAAATAAGAAAGCTTGAGGCATTTGTTATAAAAGCAATGTAGTAGTTGTGGTAGTTTTTCAAAGATTAGTTTAACTATTGCGTAATCTATTGAATCTAATCCGGGGGCTTTTTTACTATTACAAGAATTCAAAGAATTTTTAATTTCTTCAATTGAAATTTCTGGTTCAACATTTGAAAGATCATTGAAAGATGAATATGTAGTTGTTGAGATCTGGCAGTTAGATAACGGATTTCTTTGCGGTATTGGATAAAGTTCATTTAAAATGAATTCCAAATTTTCTTTTTGCGTAGCTCCGTCATTAAAAATTGGCAAAGTAGTTGGACGCTTAATTTTTTCAAAACAGGATTTATAAGCTTTACCAAATAGATCAGATGCTTGCTTGCAAAAATTGCGCCAACTTTCTGTCTTTTGTTTTTTGATGTTTCGGAAATATTGGGCTCTGGCTTTTTTGTATTCAATTTTGACTCTAACATTTTCTTCTGGTGTTGGCTGCTTCTTCAATTTTCTTTTTAATCTATTAAGATTTGTTTTTTCTTTTTGTAGATCATTATTCCACCATTTTACTTCAAATTTGTTTGAATATCTTTAATTTTAAACGAATTGTTGCAACAATTCTGAATAGTAGTAATAAAATTATTTGAGAATTTATTAAGTTCAAATGGTGTTAAAATATTCTGGCAAGAATTAATGAATGGTGTTAATTTTTCTGAAATCTCTTTTTCAAAGTTTTTAATTCCTTTAGATGTGATTTTATAGCGTTTAATTGCATAAGTCGAAAGCTCTTTTTGGAATTTAAGTGAAATAAATTTATGGTCACTTAGGGAATCTACATCATCTATAACATTCCACTGGTAATTATCATTTTGAATTAAATTTCCTTTAATAAATGTTAAGTCAGGCCAGCCATTTCCATTTTCATGTTCAAAAGTTGGTGAGTCATATGAACTATTTATTAATTGCAAGTCATTTGCTTGGTAAAAATTTATTACTCTTCTTCCTCTTGGATCTTCACCAGCATATCCCCAAGATTTACTTCTACTATTGAAATCACCCATAATTATAATATTTTTATTTGAAATATTTCTCAAAAGACTTTCGAGATTACGTAGAGGGATTCTAACATCTTCTGTCGGTGTTATATAAACTGAAATAATAACAATTGAATCTTCCTTGAAATCAGCTGATATTGCTATATGGTTTTCTTTTTGGTCTATTTGAGAAACTATTATATTTGAGTCAGTACTTATAACAGCAGCTTTTTTACTTAAAGAATAAAAAATTTTCCAATTACTAGGTTGTTCTGGTATTTGATCGTTTTTTAAATATGGTTCTTGAATAAGGAAAAACTTCGGTAACATTTGAGTAGATAAAAGTTTTAAAGAACTAGTAGCGATGCTTCTTTTGCCTAAATTTATTTGAATACAATTCAAAGAGTTAAAAGAATACTTTGAGAACTGAATATTAGAAGAAGGAAAAATTGAAGATGAAGTAAACAATTTCGGATGAGACAAATGATGAAGAGAGGAAGGAAAGTTAATAGAAAACACAGTATTATTCGTCATAATTGATATTCGATTTCAACTTTTGAAGAACAGAAAGATAATATGGACAAGATGAGTCAGAAGCAGGGTGATCAATCAAATATAAAGGCGAAGAGCTTGGAAGAGATTTAACGCAATTTGCGCATTTCGTGAAATTGCTTTTGCATTCATGTTGAGGGTGATTTCCAGAACAGAAAGTGCATTTTTGCAAATTACTTTGGCATTTGCTAGACAAGTGTCCAAATGCTTGGCAAAAATAACACCTTTTTACATTAATATATTCTCTCAATTTGTAAGTTTCCCATTCATTTTGTAAAAATTTGCATTTCATGAGTATGTTAAATGTGAAAGGTTCGCACTCTATTACGAAATTCTGTCGACCGTTTCTTGTTTTGTAATTGAAATTAATTTTGAAGTTTAAATTTTTTCCTGTATTTTCAAAAATAATGTGGTTTATGTGTTCAGTTGTTGTTTCTTTAGGTAATCCTTGAATTAAAATCTTTGGGTTTATTGTAGTTGTAGTTTTAATTCTCGTATTAAGCTGTATGTTAGGTATTGTTAAGAGAGCTTTTTGTAGTTTTTCTTTGTCTATTTTATTGTAAAGATCTATAGCCAGACCTCCATTCCTAATAACACGTAACTTGTGAATACGTATGTTGTCGCTTGCTGGATTGTATTCTTTTTTCAAAAGTAATTTTAAATCGAAAGAAGAAGTATTTTCACGAAGAGGGTAGACTAAGACGGTATGTAATTTTGGATTTTTCTTCATTACATCAGCATACGAATGTTTATATAAAGGAGAAGCCGTTTGATTATCGGTAGGTTTAAATTCTGTAAACGTTTTAGAAAAACTATTAAGTGAATGAACAGGAGAAAATTTAGTGTTGTCATTTTGAAGATGAGCTTTTAGAGGTGTATCAAGCTCACTCAGTGTTGGAGAAGTGTCGACTACTTCGTAAATTTCATTTTGAAAGTCTAATCCATCAGAGGAATGCGTAGGGAAAATAACATGATTAGTATTCTGAAGGTTGAAAATATTATCTTCTTCAATTCCTACCTGGTTTTCTGCATCTTTGTAAGTTGAGGTAGTTTTCATAGTAGTGTACAATAGGTTTGTAATCACAGAACGCCTCTTCTTATGGGAAACTTAATTTGCATACACGACACAACAATATTCTTCTTGCAGATTTTAAAGAATGCCCGGAAACAAAAGGGGCCGTTTCCAAAATTTTAAAATTATTTTTTCTGAAAGAGCATGCTTAAAACATAGATCTGACCATTTTTTAAATAATTTGTTAAAGTTTAATATTTAACAAAAATTACTTTAATCGCTGCGCTTTTATTGTTGACATTACAAATGATGAAATGCCATTCAGTGTTGCCATTCACAGAGCAAAATATTTTATTCGCATCTGTGCTCTCGTGTATTGGCAATGATATGGTTGCTGGCAAGCGTAAAGCACAATATTTAATTCGCTTCTTGATTATCATAACGTGGAAGCGTAGTAGAAAGATGCGCAAAAGTGCATCATTTGTAACGGCATCAAGACCACGCCTTTTTTTCAAAATCGGATATTTTCGAAATTTATTAAGAAAAATAATGTAAGGAAAATGAAAGTAGTTTCCGGATCCATGTGAATTTTTTTTTGTTTATTCTACAATTTCAGTGTCTTACAGTAGCACGTCGCGATTGAAGAACGTGACGTGCTTTTTACGAGAACCGTATGATATGCAACGGATACGGATCATGATTTTTCTTCGGTGGAGAGCGGGAGCTCTTTTGCCGGATGTGAGGGTATAGGGTCATTAATGGAACAAATCATTGATGGTACGAGGGGAGGAGGAGGATAATACAGTGAAACCTCCCTTAACGGACACTGCCGAATAACGGACACCTCTAATTAACGGACATTTTTGCAAGTCCCAGTCCCTCAATATAGGCCATTCCATGTAATTCACTCTGAATAACGGACACTCCGAATAACGGACAGTTATTGCACAAAAAATTTCCTGTTTTTTTTTTTTTCTTTTCACAGAATATATTAGTAACTGCTTGCCTTACAAAGCTTTTCATCCTCCACACCTGATATCCCCCCCCCCCCCGTCATTTCCTTATCACTGTTTCTTGGCATTAAAAGTGTGGTAATGGGCAGAGGCAGCGATTGAGGCTTAAAAGTTGGGGGCAGGAAAAAAAAAAGAGCTAAAAGACATGGTACTTTTTGCGAGCAGCAAAAAATGAAAAAGAAAAAAAAAAGTCATAATTTTGTTACGGCTAGTTTTGAGAGTAATAAAGCAGATAAGTGAAAATTGATGTCAGACAAACAATTAACGTACGTTTTCCTTAAGATTTCAATGAGTTTTGTACACAATAACTATTCAAAAGTTAAGATAAAAAAGAGGAAACTGGGTGCTTTTTCTAACTGGGGCTCTCGGGAGATGCAATTGAGCGTACCGGTGCCAGTAGTAGTCGGCTGTTTGGCGCCGTGGTTTCGTTGGGTTGTTTAATTTTTAGACATGAAAAAGATTTGCCCATATTCAAGGTCATATTGTCAACTGTCAATCATGCAATAGTGATACTCGAAATAAAATGAATTAATTAACCATAAAAAGTAGAGAATTTTCGGAAGCACTGAAATACAGTAAAGAATTAAAAAACTTTTTCTTGAGCAAAGGGGACACTGAAGGACTTGCTAAGGTAAATGATTTAAATATTTATATTGAGAAACAGGCTTGTAATGCAAAAAGAGAGATATCAAACTGTTTTAACTGATTACTTTAATTGATTAAATGCTTTTTAAGACAAGTGTGTGCTGTCAGTATACCTTTAAGTAAAAATAGATTAATTACACTTGACGTAAAATGTAGTAAACCTTTCGCAATTGTTTCGATTGTGTTCTACAAAGGGAACAACAGTCCATTTTGAAAAAAGCAAATTAAGTAGTTCCTGCTAATAGCGGACACCTCCCAATAACGGACAAAACTTCTAGTCCCTTGACTGTCCGCTATTCGGAGGTTTCACTGTATATATTAAAAAAAGGAATCTTTTCAGGGCCACTTGAATATATACAATATTTACAAGCACATGTGAAATAAGTTGACAAGTATGAAACACGATGGATAAATATGAGCGGATAAATAAGGACTATTTACAATATGTACAGTGAAAATCCAATGGAAGATCAGTGCGGGTAGGGCCTATCCTACCAGCAAGGAGGGTTCGCAAGCCGAACCATCTGCCGGACGGCAGAGAAGAGAAGAGATTTAGCCGTCAGTGACCTTAGACCATTAAGAGATAGACGAGCCATTCCGTTCAGTCGCTATTGTATGCGCTGATGCATGAGTAAGGGCGACAAGTTTTACGACCCGGGGAGAAGATCAAACAGTTTCGCCGCTCTCTACCACGTGATTCGCTCATTTGGATTTCAGCGTTTTCTTCCCATGTCTCTATTCTAGTAGGAGAGAGTCGAACTGAATAACATGCCGTATTGCTGTGCACACAATTGCAATGAAAAAGCAAGAAAAGACGGACTATCGTTTCACAGGTTTGAAAATGTTCTCAATTTGGACATGTTGTCAGAAAATTGAGGAACGTATCGTGTTCCGAATGCACAGAAGCATTATATTTCTCGTCCTGGCTCTCGAGATTAACAAAAAGGAAGAGTTATGTGCTTGTAACCGAAACTAAGTTTAATTACGGGTTGACAAAACCTTCCGAAGACGTTATTTATGTCTGTTAAAGAGCTGAGACTGTTTTCAGGGAAGCAACAAAGCTGCATGCGATAAATAAACCCAATTTATTGCAGAGCATGGTTTTGTTGACTTTCCGAAACATTGATCACAATCGCTTGTTCAAAAATCTTAAAAACCATGTGTTGGAGTACGAACCTGAAGAAAATCATATATATAAACTAACAAAATTAATAATCGAAAAATATTTAAGGATACGAATGTATCACTACGTAAAAAACATCAATGAATCCCGAAGTGCACCAAAAGTACGCAGCAAATGCACAAAACTAATCTTGTTCAAAAACCAATAACTGGAAAATAAAAAAAAAGAAATTTTCGTGAATCTTGTGTTACAATTAATTTTATTGCCACAACATTTTTTCTCTAAACAATTATAAACGTTGAAGAATATCAGAGGAGCTAATGGTATTCGAAAGTTGAAAGAGTTATAGTGGAAATTGAGAAGTATTTCGATAAAAAATAGCGTCTAACTTAGCAAAAAAAAAAAAAAAAGAACGATAGAAAAAGAAATATATAAATGGATGTATGTTTGCGTGTGGGTAGGTGTTTGTTCTTTATACAAATAAAAAATTTGCGTGGGAGTTTTACCAAATTTGGCGCACAGGTTTTACTTTTAAATGCATTTTGGGTATCACCTCCCAAAAGAGCGTCCCCCCACGCAAACGCTTCCCCCGTAGTGATGTCAGTGCATTTTAGACATGAAATATGATTTTAAACATATCTGAATTTCAGTATTTTCATTTTTCAGTGACTCTTAATGGCATTTCGTGTATAAATCCACCCCTCCCCCATCATCAACTGGGGGGGGGGAGGGGGTTCAAACAATTGGTTTTATAAAAACCTTTTTTTTCCCTGTCCTATAAAACAAAATTAACACTTTTTTCATCTCACTAACCACTTTTACACGCAATAAAACAATTTACGCTACGAATGAACTTTTCTATAAAATCAGCCAATCTCTAACTTGTAAACTGTATGGGAAATTGCATTTCGAATTTCGTAAATATACCGTTGTAATTCCGAACCCAAAATATTAAAAATATGTTTAGAGTAGCTAAAATTTTCGCGATTAACGAGCGATCCATATTTTTTGAAAGAAAAAAAAAAACCTTTGCTGAATAAGGAAAATACAAACAAGATTCAAACACATAAAGTTAGAGGGGGGGGAAATTGCAAATTTTTTTTAGCCTTTCCTTAATTTATTTTTGAAAATTTTCTTCCTGTTTTAGCGATGTTTTTTGATTAGATTACGCTTTATTTATTTCATCAATTTTCCTTTAAAAAAAACTTTTGTGGGGAAGATACGCTAAAAATAGTTTGAAATACATTACCATTTGAAACTTTTAACATCATTTTCACAAAATTAATATTTTATTCATTTCTTGAAAGCATGAAATAGTAAGTTAATAGTAAAAAAGCTATCTTGCATTACAAACGGAAAAAGAGAGAGAGCGAGGGGAAATAAAAGCAATTTTCATTCATCGTAAAGAACTCCTCTGCAATTTACCCTCTTTCGAAAACGTGGGTGAATTAGTAACTCTATTTCTCAATGAGCGAACTTTTAGAACCTTTTTTAAATCGGCGTAACTCAACAATTTACAGTAGAAATAAAATAGAAAAAAAAATCCATTAATCAGTAAACTATGCGCTTGCGGGTCACAGAAAAAAAATGTTAAAAACATTTCTGGCCGAAGATAAAAAAATTAAAATCAACGCTAGTCAAATCCCTACGAGAATAGGGAAGTTGCAACCTATTAAATGTTCATATTTTGGCTATTGGATATTGTTAATTGACCCTCAAAACTAAAAAATTCACCATCGCCGAATTTTAAAACACCGTGGTTGATTTTTAATGAATTTTTAAAAATCCACGCGCAAAAGTGCGCTCTTTTGAAACGTCACGAGCCTACGTCACAGGGCGCGAATGGGCAGCCTTCCGTCGAAGATCCCCTGTTTTAGCTAGGGACATTTTGAGCGCGCTGATATCTTTATTTTTTAGAAATTCAATAATCTTTTTGAACACACTATGGAGGCCGGATTCGTTAAAGCACAATCTAAATAATCTTCCTCAAATAATATCAATGAAGATATTCGAATATTTCCGAGAGGATGAGAGGTTTAATGTTCCAGAAACGCGAGGAGTTTAATGCGAGGAGATAAGCCTTTTACGTTTCGTCTTCGAAGTCGAATGCACGTTCTTCGGTTTCTCCCATGACATGAGAACCGGTTCGCTAGCGTTTCTCTACTATCGGAAGAGCGCATGACGTCTCTTCCTATGCCATTTGACGTCACAAAGGCTTGAACTTTAAAAATTAATTAAAAAAACTACTTAGCGTATCGCAAAAATTTTTTCACCTATGATGTTCATACATGTTATTCTATCATATAAAAACAAAATTGAAAAATCGAAACCTTCCCTATTTACGCAGTTATGAGAAAAACACTCCACTGTGTGTCCATCCCAGTCACGTGGTATCCCCTTACTTTCCCCCGCGGTTCTTCCTGCATCAACAACCACGCCCACTGCCGTATCTAATCTAATCAAATTAACACTCAAAATTACATTGAAATGCAACAAAAACTGGGCAAAAAAATTCTTTAAAAAACGGTAAAAAGCATTAAAACAAATAATTAACCTATTAAAAAAAAATTAATTTGAATAATTTAATGCACAAAAACACTAATTATAAACTAATCTAAATAAATAAACCCTAAACAATACAATAAAATACTGCGAAAACTAGATATTTTTAGTAAAACGGTAAAAGAGCATTAAAACAAACTTAACACAGCAAAACAGAAAGTAATCTGAATAATTTACTCCTCAAAAACTCTAAGTATAAATTAATCAAAATAAATAAACCCCAAAAGATACAGTAAAATACTACTATAACCAGAGAAATGAATTTTAATAAAACAGTTTTAAAAACATTAAAACAAACATCAAATCAAAAATTAATTTGGGAAATATCCTCAAAAACACTATGATTTAACTAATCTAAATAAATAAACCCTTAAAAATTTAATTAAAAAATAAATCCTACAAAACACGAGAAATTCATTCATTTTCCACGGAAGTAGGATAGAAAAAAAATATTTTCACCCTTTCTTTTTCATTTGCAGAGCGAAAAAAATAGCGTCTGGAAATGGGGGCCAAATAATTTAGCAACAGTTGAAGGAAAACACATAAAATCACAAAAATAAAACGGCATGGTTGCAAATAGGTTTAGTCTAATTAGAGCAAAATCTAAATACACCTGGACTGAAAAAAATAAAAAAACGATTGGAAAAGATAAATTTAGGATTAAAAAAAAATATTAGACTCCAAGAAATTAATTATTTTTATAAAATTAAGCACTACTAAAGAGGGGTGGTTATGCAACAATGAAATCACTGCATCTCATGCCGTTTTATAAAAACTATTTTACAAATTTAAATTAAAAAAAAGTAGGTTTTCAGTAAGATCCTCTTAGGTTTTTGAAAAAAAAAACAAAAGAAAAACTTCCAATTTAAATTAATTTAAAAAAGATTTGGCCACGTGGTGAATTCACCACTGCACTCCCATCCGAAATGCGAAAAGCGGGGTTGGAGGGACAGTGGCGCTTGGTTGCCACAAGACAGAGATTTATCGCCAAAATTTGGCAACATTTGGAAAGCACCTTTATCGAATGTAATTTAAAGTTTTATCTTTTAATATATTTGGTGTGTTGTCTTGAAATGTTCTTGAACGTTTCCCAGTTTTCTATCGGCTGATTCATTTTTTTCCGTAAACTTAATTCGACTACGCTGACTCGTCGTTTTGAACTTTTTTGAGAGCCAGAGAGCAAGAAATACAAATTTTACCCAAAAAAAAAAAAAACAAAAACCGCGCCTACTTATTTACAAAAAGATAATTTTTTGAAATCGGGAGGGGATTTGTACTGCTACTCTATCAACTTTCGAAACATTGTGATTCATCAATTCTGTCAGCTGAATTGAACTTTTACTTTTTCGAATAAAAATCGGGATGTCAGTTTCACTTTCGCTGTTCGGAAATAATTTATATAAAAAGCCAATGATCGAGAAACCCACGTTTTTCAACAAATGAATGATTTTTTTTTCTCGATGTTTGTAATGCAAACATGCAGGGAAAGGCTTTATTGTGACAAGACTGAACTCGATCCGGCAACTTAACAGTTTTACTGGTAAGACTGTGTCTTTTCAGGGGAATAAAGAAACGAAAAAATGGTCAACAATGAACGCTACCTACTGGAGTTAGGGTTACAATTCAACAATCAAAATATCGCCAAACATGCAATGACTTCGTTAAAATGCAGAAAAAAATTTCACAGGTCATACCTTGACGGGCGATTTTCTAGCGTTATATTAATCTACATGGGTTTGAGTTTTTGATATTTTTATTTTATTCTGCCGAAAACAGAAGTTGTGATTTTTTGAATTGTTTATAAATTTCCATTAAATAAAAAACTGATAAGCTGTAGACACACTTGCGGCGTCAGATAAACCAGTAGCGTAGTAGCGAGAATATCGTGCCATGCCACAACATTGCTTACAAGCGTTATTGTATGATATTTCGTATGAATTTCAACGGCAAACTGATATTTAAGCAAAATCAAGTTTTTAAAACGCAACTTTTAGAGACACAGATGAAACACTCTGATATAAGCCCTGAGTGCGAAAATATCACAATAATTCGTCAGAAACAAGTTAAAGTTCTTATTATTATTGTAATTTATATCTGCCAGTGTTTTATTCTGCCCATTAGAATATAACTTGAAAAGCAGCGTTGCTGCGATGTTTTTACAACTGATAGTCTTCTTTGCATTTTCCTGTAATCCTCGTGGAATCAACTTCCCGGAGGAATGTCGCAAAGCTGAGTTCTTGTTTTGTTCAAGATCTTTTGTAACCTTTCTCTCGTAGACTTATCGAATCAATTTATACTGATGCTGCCTATATTAGTTGATAGGCAATTGAAAAGATGCAAACAAAAATTGTCACAACTTTCAACTTTAATTTGAACATTTTACCAGAATGTGGAAAACCAATGAATTAAAAGCAAAATACAAATCAATTTGAGGCATATAGGTGAAGATGATCTGTAATGTTAGCTGCTTTTACAAAATGATTAGGAATGCTGCCTTAGTTCTGTAAAAGTTTTTCCAAATAAGATTATTATTACGACAAAGCACGGCTCAATATGTATGGATGAAAAGCCCAACACCTCCCCCCTCTACCGAAGAAAGGAGTATATTGTAAAAACGTTTTACGAAACGACGACAAATTGAGTAATTCAACAAATCACGGTTCGTTTTACTGCTTCACTTAGTAACTTTTTTCGCTTACGCCCCCTTGAAATTCTTCTACGCCCTTCTATTAAGGGGCGCAACCCAGGTTAAGAACCGCTGTCTTATAGATAAATTAAAAATCTTTGCTCTTAACCTACCGCACATGTAGCAGATTTCATTTTTTGTTTGACCTCCAACGTAACAAGGAGGGAGGGGCTATAACTTTGACGCGCTCATGAATCTGTTAATATTATTGCCGATACTAATATAGTAGTTTATATACGAAAGAACTTTTTGAGCCCCTACTAGAAGGCGTATTCTGTATGCGCTAGCACGTGACGTTCTTTTCTTACTAAGTTTTAAACAAAATGATAGAATTGAAATTGAGTGGGAAAATGTTGAGCAATTTTTTTCCCATTCATTCACTCTTATAATTAGCAAATGTTCAGCAAAGGATCGACACAGACGCATTAAAATAAACGAAGTTATATTAGTTTGTCGATAAGCTAGTACTTCAGCTTATCGACAAACTGCAACTGTATCAAATCAACAATTTGATTTGAATTGCTTAGTTCCATCGATATAGCAACTCCATCGTTTTGTGATGTCTGGGTGGCGCTGTTCCCAGTATTATTAACATATATGAACTGTTCACTTTTTGGGGCAAATGCAATGGAAATCTAGTATTAAAGAATAGAGACCTTAATTGATTTACGTGCAACATTTAGTACTCTGCAATGATAAATCTGCAATGAAAAGAACAAAATATTACACGTTGATCAACTAACGCAGCTATTCCTTAATACTAAATTGCCATCGCATTTGCCCCAAAAAGTGAACATTCTATATAGGTTAAAAATACTTAGAACAGCGCAACTCAGCCATCACAAAACGATGGAGTTGCTATATCGATGGAACTAAGCATTTCAAATGTAATTGTTAATTGGTACAGTCATAGAAAAAAAAAACGAAACACTTTTAATTATTCGGCCATTTTTCATGCTAGAAAGGAAAGAAAGATGTCATCCGACTTAGTTTAAAGTCTTCTTTAAAACTACGTAGGTAAAGTTTTGATAAGGGACCATATACAAAGCAAAATGAGCACCAACTCTTGATTTTCAAATAGGAACCCCTAATTTTTGCTACATAATTATGTTTAGACCGCAAAATACAGCCAGGATACGAAATTTCACTGCATTCCGTGCAGTAGAACAGGAGTTATTAACGAAAAACGTTTTAGGGACCATCACCACATTGAAAACGCTTCTTTCAAGGTCACGGTTTATCAAGTAACGGAAGATGAACAATGAAAAGATCGAGATTATCCAGCTCAACTCATGCTTTTTTGAAGTTCTCTTTTCTTCCGTAATCCGATACTTTTTAGCCGATTATGTTGCGGCAAAAAGCGATTTACGGTCGTTTTTTTTTTTTTTTTGAAAAAAAAAAAAAGTAAAAATATTTACTGATTTTTGTCTATCTGCATTAACCTAAGAAAGACGGATGAGGTTTGGCTGGTCCATCGTATAGATCGTTCTTTAGTAAACCGAATAATGACAAATTAAAAGTAATGGAACTTTTTGACTTTTTCTAATATAAACCTATTGGATTGCTCATATAATCATTGAAGCCTCAAAGAAATGTAAATATTCAACCTTATACCTAGAAACATGATGTGAATATGTTTGATAAATGTTGCACCTATGTTACATGTTTATTTTGGAATGAATAAAAAGTCTTTGATTGTAAAATGGAATTGCGCGTTTTTAATTTCGCAGAACATCGGCAGAAGTTTGAGCCATCGCACACAAAAATATAAAAAATATACCGCACAACGTGGGAAGACGCAGCATTAAATAGATTGGAGACTCGAGCGAAGCAAGGTCCATTTAAGATAAATAAATACCTTTGTGCTGAATAGTAAAGTAAGACCAAACAACGTATGTAGAAGCACAAATTTGTAAATTACAGCAGACACGTGTTTCGGCGCTACAGGGAACGCCTTTTTCAATGCAAAAAATAATGCAAAAAATAATTTTCATCTATAAGCTCATTATTTTTTGCATTGAAAAAGGCGTTCCCTGTAACCCCGAAACACGTGTCTGCTGTAATTTACAAATTTGTGCTTCTACTTACGTTGTTTGGTCTGACTTTAAGGTCCATTTATTCCGTGAAAACTTGCTCTAAATACATAAAATGAACGAAGTATCAATCTAAAAAATAAAGCAGAAACAGGAGAATATAAATACCCGTTAATGAGCAAACCCTTTATACTCGAACTTTATTTGGGAAAAATTTGGTTATTTGAATTAACCCAGTGGACAAACACAGTAATTGTTCTAGAGGCTTTTTTGTATTCAAAAAAAGAGAATTTGTTTCAAATCCTAATTTATGCGAAAGATCATAATGCGTGGTATTATTAAAAAGACATAACACAATCGGCGGTTTTAGTTAAACATGTAACATCTCTTAAAACCAATTTAGGAAAGTAATTTCCCAATGCTGTTTCTAGCAACGAGATTCGAGATGGTTCAACCCGTAATTAAAAAAAAAAAAAAGTCATTTTAATTTTAACCAAGGTAAACGGAAAACTGACTTCTTGTCATTTCTCCGATTTTGTAACATTACAAACAAAACTTAGCTTTATTTGATATTGTTTCGCGCACTATATACGTGCACACTAGCATTGTCTACAGCATCAGCCTAGCGCACCTATGGCAATACTATAGGTAGCATACCCGACAGGCGGGTTGAACTACCCAGAAGCTACGATTTCGTCCTCTCTGCATATTTCGCAGACTGGAATCGGAACTAAGCGTGTGGGATGCGGAAGTCATCTTATTGAAGCTGAGAGTGCGAATAAACTGGTAGGCAAAGTAAATTTATCTGCTGTATGTTTACGGCATCTCACTGGTGAGATAAATTTTCTTCATCCACCAGTTTTTAGGCACTCTCGGCTTCAATGACATGACACCTGCTACATTATTCGGTTAAATCTAGTTCAGGGCTGTTGTGTTCAATATTAGGACTCACAGCAACCATGGAATGGGAAAACCAATTCGCAGGGAATACGCGGGCCGCATTCTGCCCGCGACGTTGGTCCATGTGGCCCGTTGTGTGTTCAAAGAATAAGAACAGGAAGTAGAATTAGTTCCAGTGTCACAGAGTTGGAGCCGAATATCCAGATATTGGATTCTGAAAAAGATGCATTTAATAAAATAGGCACCCATTAGTTGATAACAATATTTTTTTTCACTTTCTTTCTTTGACGATATTTTTCCATGTTGTTCAAAAGAGAAGAAAATTTTTTGAAATTTTATCATTGTCTTGCGAGAATTATTTTAATGTGAAATGCACGCCAATGACCGAGAAAGTAAATAGAAAAATAGTATTTAAATTATAATTAAGAATAGACAAAAACTCAACTTAATCTAACACGCAAATTAATGTTTTGTTAAATCTTTGACGAAGTCAAAAAAAAAAAAAGTTCACAATTAGCCACGATTACTACTTTTGTGCTGAATACAGCTCAAAGCACGCGGCCCACTAATGCGATTGAGATTTCCTCTCCTAGATCCTAACACATTGAAAATTATTTAAACTCTATACAAAAAAAATTAATTCCTAAAAACCAGTAAACTTATCTAAGAGCAATTATTACTTTTTGACCTATTTGGATACTGTTAAAGGAGAAACTTCACACTGTCGGCTATTTTTCGAGTACTTTTTCCCGAATTAGACAGGGCAATAATTTTTCCTTTTAGCAAATTATCACCGGGAAGAGCCACTAATTCTACACTCTATTACAACATGACTGGCAAGACACTGGGGTTTTGTTGTATGTTTCTGTGAAAAAGTTGTGCATGTTAATTTTTTTGAGCAATCACGATTGCTTATTGCTTTCATTTGACTGTTTTAATGTGATATCATTTCATTTTCCCACCAGCACCCTCCGCAGCA
This sequence comes from Uloborus diversus, assembly GCF_026930045.1. Lineage (NCBI taxonomy): Eukaryota > Metazoa > Arthropoda > Arachnida > Araneae > Uloboridae > Uloborus > Uloborus diversus. Next base: position 80,499,603 of record NC_072731.1, on the reverse strand, counting down.
CCATCGTCGGCTGGCCGCCTCACGATGCTGCTCCTCTGGCGAAAACTGTCTCCAGGTCGCGTCAATATCCTACACACACACATACACTCGCTCCTACACACACACATACACGCACTCCTACACACACACATACACGCACTCCTACACACACACATACACACTCATGCCTGCACAGACACAAACACTCATGCCTACATACACACACACACACGAACGCCTACACACACGCGCGTACTCACACACACGCGCGTACTCACACATACGAACGCCTACACGCACATGCGCGTACACACACACACACGAACGCCTACACGCACGCACATGCATACATACACACACACGCACCCACACGCATGCGCTTACACAAACACACACACACACGAAAGCCTACAATTACGCGCGTACACACACATACGAACGCCTACACGCACACGCGTGTACACACACATACACGAACATCTACACGCACCCGCGCGTACACACACATACACGAATGCCTACACGCACACGCGCGCACACACACAGCACTGCATACACAACACGCACACACATGCGCTTACACAAACACACACGCGCATACATACACATACACGGCTCGTGATTGCGAAAAACATTATTTGAATTCAAGATGCCAAAAATTCAAATTAATATATATATATATATATATATATATATATATATATATATATATATATATATATATATATATATAGATTATTTGAGTTATTGTTTTACAAAAGACAATGGCTAAACTCAGAAAAAATAAAAAATAAAAATAAATAAATAAAAATAAAAATAAAAATAAAGAAAAAAAACAGAAGTATTTAAAGTATAGCTTTTGATTTAAAAAGTTCTATAAAATATTCTTTTATTAGACAATGAAGTAGTGTTTCGCATTATTTACATTGACGTCTGAACGATATCTACAAAAAACTGACGGTTGCAATATTGTGTTGTTCTTCTGCAGAGACAGCGAATAAATTTATGCATTTAAAAAATTCATAGGCGTAACTCTAATGTAGAAAAACCACGTTATAATTGGTTTGCTTAGTTTGTTGAACAATTTTTTTCTTTTTTTACGAAGAAACCAACTTTCATAATTTCTGTTTTAAAAAAGTATACGGTCCCCTAAAGTAGGAAAAAAGGAATTTTTAAGCATAGCGCAAAAACTACTGAATATTTTGAGCTCAAATTTTGGATTCCCTCATAAAAGCTCTTCTAGATTGTTTTTCTGTTAAAATTTAATATGGTTTCAGATCATATTTTTTTCAAAAAAATATTAAAATAATTCATAAAAAAACTAAAATTACATTTTGGGCGTTATAAATGATGTTTTTATTATTGGGTCGATTCATATTTTGATACAAAAAAACAATCTTTGCCGTGCCTAATCTAGTTTTTGTGTTATGAGTAAAAATATCAAAATACGTTTTAACATTACGAGAGGAATTTTTCAAAACTCGATTCTGAAGTAACGGCTGGATCGAATTAAACAAAACTTTGTATACAAAGTTAAAAAAAGATGCTGATTACAAATATGTGATAAAAAAAGGGGGTTCTCATTGAAAAATTTGAAGTTGATGCTCGTTTTAATATGAATACGACCCCTTAACAACAATTTTTTACCATAATTTTGTAGAACTTTTTATTCCTGAAACAATGACACCTTACACGTGTCTCTAGTATCAATAGTCTTTGAATACGATCGAGTGTTTCGTTTTTTTTTTTCTATGACTGTACCAATTCCCTTTTTTATTTCCATCTATTAGTTTTAAAAAACTTTGATAGATGGCAGTATAGTTCGTGACTCATTGAGTTCGTTTTTGCTCCATGTTGAAATCGAGAAAAGAGATAGTATTACGAGAGTTTTGGACTCAACAACCAAAATGGTTAGAAAGAGAATTCAGTTTGATAATAATTTCCCATACATAAACACTTATAAAACGATAAGTGTTTGGGGGAGCTCCATGACATTCAAAGGTAGATGGGGGCGCCATGCCCTGGTGGAAAATTGGGTGGACTTAACTGCATTGTATTTTGTAAATTTCATTAGGGTAGGAAAAGAAGCATTTAACCTTCTGCTTTATCAAATATGCAGGTCTAGTTCGCAACTCCTCACTCATACTGTTCAACTTTAAAAATCGATTTGCTTGCATAGCTCCCAGTATATTATATGTTTACATTTATAAGTATATATATACGTACATGAGGAGCTTTATCGCTTGGGCGTATGCTTTCCTAAATTCTGAACGAAACAATTACTGTATTTTATTTCATTTTCACCCATATTCTTCCGCTTTGTAATTTGTTGAGTTTTTAACTCTTTTCAGCAGCATTTATTTTTACTGGAAAACACGTCTTCGCAGTTTACTCACAGCGAAAATTTTCATTTTTTTTTTTTTTTGGAAAAATTAAAATTTTATGTAAATGACTTTTTTTGTGTATAAAACATAATTTCGAACATAATTTAGTTTTTGCATGATTTTTCATTTGAATGATTTTAGGTTACATTTGTAGGATTCAGTGGGTCGCATGCGACCTACGGACCACAGAATAATTATTGTTGGTTTAGGACATCTACAGCTTCAAAACTGAGTGTGTACGGTGCGATGTCAACTTACATCAACCTGATTGGGAAATAATTAGGTTTTGCATTTACCCCCTGGTCTCTGGGATAAAAGGGAACATTCAATTCAAATCAATCCTTTTCATTTCAATCAGGGAAATATATTTTACGAAACAAAATGCCTTTCACAGACAAAATAAAAGAAAAGAATTTACAAAAACATGCTAGAGTAAACGAAAATTAGGTTTTCATTGGCTAACAAACAATCATTAAGGGGCCGCTGGAGAGAGATCTAATTTGAAACTTGCCCACCGCTTCACTTCAGATCCTTTTTCGACACGGTGAGAAGGCATGTGCTAAGCTCACATGATTGACAGGCGAGCATCCAATCAGAAAAGGAATTGACACTGCATCTAGGACCCCCCTCACATGTTATTTATTAGCTGCCATCCCAATAATGGACAACCTTCAGGGGTTGAGGTTTCCCCTTGTTGCTTTGACTTGTTTACTATTTAGTACGCCTGCGGTCACCCCGGGGCTTTTAGGAAGACCCTTTGCTTTGATATAAGACAGGAGACTTCCAGAATCGGCTCGTTGAGGAAAGAAAACTTTCATTGCCGCTAGAGAGAGAGAGAGAAATTACGATTTGAAAGAAAAAGAAACTTTAGTTTTGCAATGAGTTAGTCTTTACTGTTTTCAACCATTTTTGAACGATGGGAAAAAGCATTCAAATGCAAAATTTTTTTTTTGCTAAAAGACATTTTGAGAAAGTTAGGAGATTTTTTTGAAATTGAAAAAACGTATAAAAACTACATACACACATGCATTATTTTAAAGTAACACACGCATGAATAATACATTTTTACATTTTCTTTATTCTTACATTCTACGCAATCTACAGCTCCGTACAGTATTAGACTATTGTAGGTTGGAAAAGGGTAAGGTTTTGGAAGGGGGATTAGTTTTGACGCCCCACCTCCACCCCCCTTCCCCTTTTCTTTCAGTTTTGGACAGTTTCATGGTCATAATTTTTATTTGGACAAGAAGGAGTATTATAATAACCATTAACATTTCCATGAGGGTTTAGAGAGGTGCAACGTTCAAAAGCACGCGTATTTGGAGCAAGGTGAGAGTCTCGTATAGGCATTCCCCCTAAAATATTCAAACGATCATGAAAAATATCTTTTTCCTAGAGGTTTGTTTTACAATTCTTTTACTTAGTAATTCTTTGGTGTAAGACCTGTGTATCGGACTCACTCCTATGAGCCCCATGTTCAAAAAATATGTTTTAATCAAATTGTTCTAATCAAATAATTAAGATTAAAAATGAAATTAAGTTTTTTTGCAATGTAACATTGCTGTTTTCCATAGCTCACGGATCGCCGTCACTAAATCACCGCCTGCTAACACTTCTTGATATAGGGATAGGGGCGGTGTATCCCTTTATTGAAAATTTGTGGTGCGGCTCGAATGCAACATGTAGTGTTTTCATACCCTATTTAAAACATTTTTTGCAACGGAAAACATTTTTTGGACACGGGGCTTACAGGTGTCCAAAACCCTGGTTTTACTTCGGGGGGGGGGGGGGAGGAAAACAAACTCTAGTATAAAAAATACAGCGTTTTCGATATATTTTTTTTAAAAAATAGGGAAACACCATTCTTTCTGATTCTTATGTAAAACGCGACCCTCCCTCTGATCCAAATATAACCGCTGTTTTCTCCCATCACCCCTACTTATTTATTTATTTATTCATTTGGCCGCACAGTGTAATTCTTTATTTTCTCTTTTTCGCTTCTGCTCACAGTTCGTGCAAATGAGCAGGATATGCAGCAATGGATCATATTCTTAACCCAAAACCTGGTGACAGGAATACTAATAAGGCGAACCACGTTCTTATCTCTTCTGTCATACCCATCGCTACACTGTTACGTGGCAAAAAACTGCTAGTTGATAGCGCTTTATCATCAGTTAGACTATTTGATAAGGATGAAGTCACGATTGAGCTGATAAGTGTTATGTTACATCAAAAATAAGGGGAAAGCCGATATTTGAATTTTTGATCAAATGAATCAGTAAATAAAAGGTTGAAAATAAATGAAATGATACTGAACGCACATAGGAATTTTGCAAGGGGAAGGTGCAAGATCGAAAGCCTCATTCTCATACCATACTCCTAATACGCCAAACATATTGACTTGATTTTGTCGATTCTTGAGAACGAAAAACAGTAAAAAGTAAACCATTGAATAAATAATTAGCATTATTTAACGAAATAAACTTAAATAAATTACCAGAAAGTAAAATAATATACGCATTAACTTTTCTCATAAGTAAAAAATCTATTCATCAAAGCAAATTCATCGTTGCAGAATCACCATATGATTATAGAAGTACATAACATCTCATTTGATGTAATCTGTAACTACAAAACTAAAAACATGGATTTTTAGTGTATTCATTTATAATCACCAGTCTACTTATTATATGTAACAGGCAATCCGTTGTAGGAAAAGCGCACAATATTTTTAAAAATCTTTTAACATGAGGATTTTTTTTCACTTATTACAACTGAAATTATTGTTCGAAATTATTTTACGTACAAAATACATAGAATTGTAATCAACAAGGGAAAATAAAGCAAGACCTTCCCTTGTGTGCTCCACTGGCAGTAGCGTATTAATGGGGATATTTGGTAGGAGAGTGTAATCCATTCTCACATTTGGTCAAAACTTAAAAGCAGATTAAATTGTGGTCTGCAATGGTATGGAAAGGCTTGGAAGAAATAGTTTCTTTCTGCAATCGGGGGTTTTTTATTCTTAAAATTCATTACTTTCAAATTGAACCAGTCATACATACGAGTATTTACTTCATTTCCAGGATAAGAGGGCTGTGGCCATGTCCCTCTCCCCTCATGTGATTTGCAAAGCCATGGAAAATCTTGGAGGAAATGGCTTCGTCCTGTTATCAAGGTTTTTTTTTTTACCTGAAGTTACTACTTTCAAATTAACTGTCATATTTTACTTCGTTTCCAGGAACCGGAATGTCACTTTTTACCATTTCTCGGACTGTTGGAGATACGCTCACACAAAAACTAACGATCTAAAATATTTAAAAGTTTTTTTTTTTACTACGTACATTATTCTTTTTTATTGTGGGTCTCGAAAATGAAACGGACATTTTTTATTTGATAAAAATGTGCTCTCTTTTCAATGATGTGAAGGAAAACCAAATTATAGAGGACCCTTTTGAGATATTGATTTTTGAAATTGAGACAAAATTGACGAAATCGATTTTTGGCTCATTTTTCAGCTAGGATGATACAGAAATTATTTGAGCTATCAAAATGACACTTGCATACCTTTTGGACATAGCAACAGGCAACAAACGAGGAAAAAATTAATTTCAGAAAACTATTCTCTCAGCAGATACAAGCCGATGATGTATGGTTAAAATTTGTAAAAATGCGATTTTTCACCTACTTTGGCAGCAAATTGTGAAAAATCTACCATGCATAGAGCTTTTGCTATACAACTGGGTTCTTCTATCCCAAAAGTTGATCAGGATCACCAAATGGATGTCTCAATTGCCAAATCGATTCTCTCCATTTAAAAAAAAAAAATCCTCATTTCTGATTTAGACGTGCTTTATCAATGCTTAGCATGTGAATTTATATAAAAGTTTTGGTTCAGTACATTTCTGACCGCGTGATGGCAGAAAATGTACCATGAGGGCCTAATTACTCCTATGTATAATACCATCTTCCTCATAACTATTCCCTACCTTTTGTTTTATGGAGTTGAACAATTCGGAAAGTGAGGCATCCAAATATCAGCATTGTAAACATCTCAGGTTGTAAGCAAAGAAAGCCAAAACTTGGTGATTTTGTCATTTCAATCGCGACGCGATAAAAAAAACGAGGCCTTTACAGAACTGTGGACATTGGCAGAACCATTCGCCTTATGGAGCTGTAATTTAGCAGAGTTTTATGCAAGAAATCAAGTGCTCTCCTAAGCAATATTTCCAGAATGGGCCTCTTGCTGAATCCTAAGTGCACTACAAATAATCAAACTCTTTTTGAACACTTTTTGCGCATGGACACTTGTCCTCTTTTTGAGGACACATTTTTGGAAATAGGTATTTCAACCCTCCTGAGAACACTTTTCAAAATACTTTTTAAGCATCGACTCTTGTCCCCCTTTTTAGAACGTTTTTGAATAATTTTGAGAACACTTCGGATAACGCTTTTCGGAACATGTATTTTGTTCAGCATGCATTTTAACGCACTTTTTTAATACTTCATGGCGCACGTATTGGTACAGTTTTTAGATATACTTTAGAACAATTACGGAGCATTAAAATATCCTCGCGGAATACCTGCTAATTTTAGAAAAAAAAGTGTTACATTCGCCTATGTTGAAACTGCAGGCTTGATGATGGGTTTAAGCTTTGTCTGTATCTGATTATTAATCAGACTAAATCGTTCAGATGTAGATTCATTCGTCATTCAGATCATAGGTTCATTCAGAATGAATGAATCTACGAAAGTTTTAAATTTAAAACGCAATAGGTACCTCGAAAACAATTGAATAGCCTACAGCAAAATTACAAATAAACAATATGTATTAAAAAGATGGGGTAGGAAAATTGTACACAATCATTCTTACTATGAAAACTACATTTAAATTATAAATATTAATTTCCTCAAATGGGGTGGTTTCCAAAATGTTGAAAGTATTTTTTCCCAAACGTGCATGTTTAAAAACATGGGAGCTGACAATTTTTTACATAATTTGACTAAGTTTAATATTTTTAAAAATATATTTTAATCGGAAGCTTTAATTGTTTACGCTTCTGCTGATGATATCACAAATGATGAAATGCCATTTACTGTTGCCCTTCACAGAGCGAAATATTTTATTCGCATCTTTACTCACGTGTACTGGCAACGATATGGCTGAGAGTAAGCGTAAAGAGCAATATTTAATTCGTTTCTTGATTATCATAACGTGGAAACGTGGTAGACAGATGCGACAAAGTACATCATTTGTGACGCCATAAAGACCACGCATTATTTTAAAAATTGGACATTTAAAATAATTAAATAAAAATTAAGCATTGGGTAATGAAAGTTTTTCCTTGCTCCATGTTATTATTATTATTATTAATATTATTATTATTATTTTTGCTTCTATCAGTTTCAGTAACTAAAAGTAGTACATACTTTTGACTGAAGGAAAGAACCCCATTATGTTTTTAAAACCAATAAATTTTGTAAAAAGTTTTAAAAAATATTTTAAAAGCAAATTGTTTATAAATTTAAAAAAAAAATAGTTTTTCAAGCACAAAGAGTTTTTTGGTTCACTTTCAAAAAGTCTTATTTCGTGTTCAGGCTGGCCAATTGCGATGGCCAACGATGGAATAATTTCTCGACAATGAAGATTTGAATGTCTCTTACGTTCCATAATTCCTATTTTCTTATCTAATGTTTCATTGGATTTTTTTTTTTTTTTTTTTTTTCAATTTGTGATGCATCAAACGTTACTTTATAAATAATTTATTGTTATAACTAACTTTTTGTCTTGTAATGTTTTGTGTAACATTTACTATATATTAACCTGTATTCAATATTTATAATATAGTGTCATAATATAACTGATTATGAGCCTTCTCAATGTCTCATTTTACCTCATTCCAAATCGCTCTGTGTTCCCACGCGGGGCACCTCAGTTTCCTAATTGCACCCCCCTTGCCATAATTCGGTAGTGAGAGACTCAAACTAGGGGAAAAAAAACTATGACTATAAGCACTTAGTGGTGCATTAATTCCCGAATAGAACTTTTTAAATAACATAAGGTTCTTTTCGAACCATGAAGTTAGATTTTCAGCACGTGAAAATTAGTTCATTAGATCAATAGTGATTCAGGATAACGTATTTATGTGATGACTTTGAGTAAAAGCACTTATTTTCGCGAGGCTTTCATTTTCGCAATTTTCTAGAGCTAGTCGTAATCACGAAAGTTTAAACCTCGCGAAATAATTTTTTACAGAATAATTCTGTTCATATAAAATTCGCAAAATTTGCAACTCCGAAATTTGCAGATTTTTTCAATTTCGCTAAAATTTAGGCTCGTAAGAATAAGTGCTTTCACAGTATTTCATCCTAGTTAATGCAACTGTTTATTTGCACAAAAGATTGTTGATGATTTTCTTCAAAGTTCATTGTAATCACTTTCAATGGGCACATAATTATGACATCTTTTATTTTATTTGCATATTACACTTCTGATACATTTCTTCTGAAAGAAAGTTTTTGTTTTGCATTAAAATATAGTTGATAATATGGCAATTACGCAAAGTTAAAATGCAAACCTATTGTTAGATAGTGTAATATTTTCGCTAAAAAAAAGTTTCAAATTTATTTGAATTACATGGGGGAGGGTTCCCCCTGCTAGGATCCGTATTTCCAAATCTGTATGTAAGCAAGGAAAAAGTTGCGTAGCGAAGCTCAAAAAATAGTCTACTCCAAGTTTAGACCGGAAGGAAATAAATGCTCTCGCTCATTCAACCCTTAATTGCTGTCATCCCCCTCCCCCTAAACACATGTTTTTTATTACCCTGAAGACTGCCTGAAGACGATCTCCTTGTCCCACTCCAACAGGGGATAAAGAAGCTGTCCCTTCTTTCTCTATTGTCACCGGCGTGAGGCGTGGTTAACACGGAAATTCGTCAATTTTTGCAAAATTTTCCAGTTTTCCCCTCCCAATTACTCTTATCCTAATTTGAGTATGAGTAAAAGAAAGGTATCCCTGAAAAGCCCAAACTTTCAAGAATAACGCGTAGTTTTTCAATTTGAGCAAATGTTAGATCTTGATTATTTATGAAGCGTTTAAACAGAAAGCACCTCTTCTTTTGTCAACTCATAAATTTAACAGCCATTTAATATTAAATTTTAACAGAAAATGAAAAATTAAAAAAGACGCGTTATTTGTACTGCTGTGAAGAATGTTATGCAGAAAAAATTATCTCAAAAGATTGAAATGCGAATTAGCAATCGGGAGGAAACTTCCCCGTAGACTTAACATTGACTTCGAAACTTCCGAGGCTCTCTCCAGCTTCGCTTTCACTGCCAGAGGGGATATCAGGGGGAGGGAAGACATCATTCAGCTTCTTATCATTTTCCTTAGCAAGGAGATCCGCACCGTCGTAGATTTTGTGTTTTTCCATAGTTCAGTATCCCAGGTCCGTCAGAACGAAGACGGAGTCGAGAACTTCAGCGAGATAATCCGAAATGCCTTTTAGAGTGGGCTGGTCGAAAGCTTCAACGTAATTTTCCCTGGTTGCCTGGAGATCATATTTGTAGCGATCAAGAATTTGTTGAAAGCGAGTAGATATTCCATTTTTCGTAGTACATGGGCATTTGCTCCGAATAGAGGCCAAAGACATTAGAGAATCGGGAGAGGACCAGGCGCTGCTCTGGGGGACGGTTTCGCTGACGGGTGTTACCCCGTCGGCCCTCACAAGGGCCGCTACGCCATTATCCCCAGCCGCACTCTGTTTCTTCCGTGTCGAGGGCTTTGGGCATCCTAGAATCGAGAGAGGAGAAAAACACGTCCGACGAGGTCGGACGCTCAGCGTGAAAATGAAAATGAGAATGAGAATGAATGATGAATCAATCTCCCGCAAAACGCTGAATGATTCCTTTCAATCATGCATCTCTGTTTTACTGTTTAATACACAGAACACAATCGCTATTCATTTGCATATGGTTTTTGCAGTACAACGCCATCTATTGGCGAGAAATTTAAACTTTTTTTTTTGCAAAAACCTTAAGCGCATGTTCTACATTAAAGTATATTTTAAATTTCATTCGGATCCGTTCAGTAGGACCGGGGCTATGAGCCTCTGAGTACTGTGCGTTTAATTTTAACCACCCTGTATGTTTAGGTAAACATGCGAGGAAAGACTTTATTGTGACGAGGCTGAATTCGATCCGATACTTGACAGTTTTACTGGTAAGATTGTCATTTCCCGGGAAATTAAGAAACGAAAAAGCGGTCAACTATTAACGTTACCTACTGGAGTTTAGGATCAATCCCATGGAGTTGGGGTTTCAATTTCAACTCTCAAAATATCCCCAAGCAGGCAATGGCTTCCTTCAAATGTAGAAGCAATTTTCACCCGTCATACCTTGACAGGCGATTTTTTAGTTTTATAATAATCGATATGGGTTTGAATTTCTAATATTTTTGTTTTATTCTGTCAAAAACAGATGTTATAAGTTTTTGAATTGTTTATAAATGTGCATTAAAAAAGATGATAAGCTCTAGATACACTTGTGACGTCAGATAAACCAGTAGCGAGAAAATCGTGTAGTTCCACACCATTGCTCACAAGCGTTCTTGTATGATATTTCGTATGAATTTAAACGGCAAATTGATTTTTTACGCAAAAACAACTTTTTAAAACGCAACTTGTAGAAACACAAAAGGAACACCCTGGTGTAATTCCTGAGTGCGAAAATATCATAATAATTTGTCAGAAACAAGTTTAAATTATTTTTCTCATTATAGTTTATAACTGCCAGTTTTTTAATTTGCCTATTCTTTATAATTTGAAAAGCATCATTGCGCCGTTAATTTGAGTAAGTGTTCTTGTCTTTTCCTCCAGTAATCCTCACGGAATCCAATTTTGGGAGGATCGTTACTAATATTACGTCTAGTCATGAATAGTTTCTAAATTAGGAGCTGTGTTCACTCCCCTGGGTCTACCGCAGGCTATTGGTACCTAGAGTCCCTGCTATGCTTCAGAGTCGCGCAATACGAAGAGCGACTTTACCAAGAGGGGTTGCTTTGTGGCTGAGCGCGTGCAAGATTGGCGCGTAATCGCTCATTTCATTCATTCCGGGTTTTTTTAAAAACTTTTGCAGAATCAGTACATGGGCGGTTAGATTACTATGCAAAACACCATTCTATGCGTAAATGCAGCCGCCCCCATATTTTAAAAATATTATGAAAATGTAAAGACTAATAATTGTCACAAGTTCAAAACAGCAAGGACTTCTGTTCTTTTGTGTTATATGCTATGCAAAGGCAAAAACTACTGGAAGTTTTGAAAGTTGTGCTTTGCTGAAACGACAACTTTGACACAAAATGTAAAAGAAGGCGTGTCATAAGGATGCGTGATTTAAACAAATAGACCACTTGGAATGCGTGAATAAGCATGACAAACTGGGATCTGTCGATTCGGTATTCATCTGCTTATCCCGGATACGAAATTCTAATATGCAGCCACACTTTTGCATCGAAAGAGAATACAGCGCACTCATTGGCTGGTATGACCGCGTGACCACCTTACCTTGGCAAACGAGAAATCTCGCCAAATTTCGGGTGAACAGCAAGCGTCTCCTTTGGGATCGCAGACAAGCGGTTCATACACATGTAAGCAATATTACCGGAAATTTTCAAGCATAGCAGAGTCGCAGTTCCGACATTAAAAATCATGCATGTTATCAACAGAAACAAATTTTAAAATTCTAACAAACACAATCACGGCTTCAATGAGAACCAACATACTGGAATCACAGAACGCCTCTTCTTATGGGAAACTTAATTTGCATACACGACACAACAATATTCTTCTTGCAGATTTTAAAGAATGCCCGGAAACAAAAGGGGCCGTTTCCAAAATTTTAAAATTATTTTTTCTGAAAGAGCATGCTTAAAACATAGATCTGACCATTTTTAAATAATTTGTTAAAGTTTAATATTTAACAAAAATTACTTTAATCGCTGCGCTTTTATTGTTGACATTACAAATGATGAAATGCCATTCAGTGTTGCCATTCACAGAGCAAAATATTTTATACGCATCTGTACTCTCGTGTATTGGCAATGATATGGTTGTTGGCAAGCGTAGAGCACAATATTTAATTCGCTTCTTGATTATCATAACGTGGAAGCGTAGTAGAAAGATGCGCCAAAGTGCATCATTTGTAACGGCATCAAGACCACGCCTTTTTTTCAAAATCGGATATTTTAGAAATTTATTAAGAAAAATAATGTAAGGAAAATGAAAGTAGTTTCCGGATCCATGTGAATTTTTTTTTGTTTATTCTACAATTTCAGTGTCTTACAGTAGCACGTCGCGATTGAAGAACGTGACGTGCTTTTTACGAGAACCGTATGATATGCAACGGATACGGATCATGATTTTTCTTCGGTGGAGAGCGGGAGCTCTTTTGCCGGATGTGAGGGTATAGGGTCATTAATGGAACAGATCATTGATGGTATGAGGGGAGGAGGAGGATAATACAGTGAAACCTCCCTTAACGGACACTGCCGAATAACGGACAGCTCTAATTAACGGACATTTTTGCAAGTCCCAGTCCCTCAATATAGGCCATTCCATGTAATTCACTCTGAATAACGGACACTCCGAATAACGGACAGTTATTTCACAAAAAATTTCCCGTTTTTTTCTTTTCTTTTCACAGAATATATTAGTAACTGCTTGCCTTACAAAGCTTTTCATCCTCCACAACTGATATCCCCCCCCCCCCCGTCATTTCCTTATCACTGTTTCTTGGCATTAAAAGGGTGGTAATGGGCAGAGGCAGCGATTGGGGCTTAAAAGTTGGGGGCAGGAAAAAAAAAAAGAACTAAAAGACATGGTACTTTTTGCGAGCAGCAAAAAATGAAAAAGAAAAAAAAGTCATAATTTTGTTACGGCTAGTTTTGAGAGTAATAAAGCAGATAAGTGAAAATTGATGTCAGACAAACAATTAACGTACGTTTTCCTTAAGATTTCAATGAGTTTTGTACACAATAACTATTCAAAAGTTAAGATAAAAAAGAGGAAACTGGGTGCTTTTTCTAACTGGGGCTCTCGGGAGATGCAATTGAGCGTACCGGCGCCAGTAGTAGTCGGCTGTTTGGCGCCGTGGTTTCGTTGGGTTGTTTAATTTTTAGACATGAAAAAGATTTGCCCATATTCAAGGTCATATTGTCAACTGTCAATCATGCAATAGTGATATTCGAAATAAAATAAATTAATTAACCATAAAAAGTAGAGAATTTTCGGAAGCACTGAAATACAGTAAAGAATTGAAAAACTTTTTCTTGAATAAAGGGGACACTGAAGGACTTGCTAAGGTAAATGATTTAAATATTTATATTTAGAAACAGGCTTGTAATGCAAAAAGAGAGATATCAAACTGCTTTAACTGATTACTTTAATTGATTAAATGCTTTTTAAGACAAGTGTGTGCTGTCAGTATACCTTTAAGTAAAAACAGATTAATTACACTTGACGTAAAATGTAGTAAACCTTTCGCAATTGTTTCGATTGTGTTCTACAAAGGGAACAACAGTCAATTTTGAAAAAGACAAATTAAGTAGTTCCTCCTAATAGCGGACACCTCCCAATAACGGACAAAACTTCTGGTCCCTTGACTGTCCGCTATTCGGAGGTTTCACTGTATATATATAAAAAAAGGAATCTTTTCAGGGCCACTTGAATATATACAATATTTACAAGCACATGTGAAATAAGTTGACAAGTATGAAACACGATGGATAAATATGAGCGGATAAATAAGGACTATTTACAATATGTACAGTGAAAATCCAATGGAAGATCAGTGCGGGTAGGGCCTATCCTACCAGCAAGGAGGGTTCGCGAGCCGAATCATCTGCCGGACGGCAGAGAAGAGAAGAGATTTAGCCGTCAGTGACCTTAGACCATTAAGAGATAGACGAGCCATTCCATTCAGTCGCTATTGTATGCTCTGATGCAGGAGTAAGGACGACAAGTTTTACGACCTGGGGAGAAGATCAAACAGTTTCGCCGCTCTCTACCACGTGATTCGGTCATTTGGATTTCAGTGTTTCCTTCCCATGTCTCCAGGGCCTGATTAACGCACGGTCCGGTGGGTCCGCGGACCTGGGCACCACAAATTTAGGGGCACTAAAATAGCCTAAATTAACTTACTTTCTTCCTTTTTTTTATGTTCCAGTGAATGTTCCTTTTCAGCTTTAAAAAGAATCAAAAATCGTTTTAGAAGCTGCGTTTCTCCGGATAATTTACAGGCGTTTTCCTTATTGACCATAGAAAATTCTGTGACATCAAAATTAGATTTCGACGATGTGATCGACACATTTGCCTCTGTTAAAGCCAGAAAGAAGCCTTTTTAAAGCTTAATGTCAGAATTAGTTAGATTTTTTTTTTTTTTTTGCTATTTTTGCAGTTTTAAATTGTTTTTTAATTCAGTTTCACTTTAAGGTAAGGCAATTTTAACTATGATTAGTATGGTGACTATCAAATGTTTGGTATTCAAATACCAGGTTTCAGTAGTAATGTGCAGGTTTCTAGTGTGTTAGATTTCTAGTATAAAACATTGACTTTGAAATTGTGCTGATTTTCTCATGGGGGGGGGGGCACCAATTTTTACTCGGGACCTGGGCACTAGTTTGTCTTGATCGGGCCCTGCATGTCTCTATTCTAGTAGGAGAGAGTCCAACTGAATAACATGCCGTATTGCTGTGCACACAATTGCAATGAAAAAGCAAGAAAAGACGGACTATCGTTTCACAGGTATGAAACTGTTCTCAATTTGGACATGTTGTCAGAAAATTGAGGAACGTATCGTGTTCCGAATGCACAGAAGCATTATATTTCTCGTCCTGACTCTCGAGATTAACAGAAAGGAAGAGTTATGTGCCTGTAACCGAAACTAAGTTTAATTACGGGTTGACAAAACCTTCCGAAGACGTTATTTATGTCTGTAAAAGAGCTGAGACTTATTTCAGGGAAGCAACAAAGCTGCATGCGATAAATAAACCCAATTTATTGCAGAGCATGTTTTTGTTGACTTTCCGAAACATTGATCACAATCGCTTGCTCAAAAACCTTAAAAACCATGTGTTGGAGTACGAACCTGAAAAAAATCATATATATAAACTAACAAAATTAATAACCGAAAAATATTTTAGGATACAAATGTATCACTACGTAAAAAACATCAATGAATCCCGAAGTGCACCAAAAGTACGCAGCAAATGCACAAAACTAATCTTGTTCAAAAACCAATAACTGGAAAATAAAAAAGAAAAGAAATTTTCTTGAATCTTGTGTTACAATTAATTTTATTGCCACAACATTTTTTCTCTCAACAATTATAAACGTTGAAGAATATCAGAGGAGCTAATGGTATTCGAAAGTTGAAAGAATAATAGTGGAAATTGAGAAGTATTTCGATAAAAAATAGCGTCTAACTTAGCAAAAAAAAGAACGAAAGAAAAAGAAATATATAAATGGATGTATGTTTGCGTGTGGGTAGGTGCTTGTTCTTTATACAAATACAAAATTTGCGTGGGAGTTTTACCAAATTTGGCACACAGGGTTTACTTTTAAATGCATTTTGGGTATCACCTCCCAAAAGAGCGTCCCCCCACGCAAACGCTTCCCCCGTAGTGATGTCAGTGCATTTTAGACATGAAATATGATTTTAAACATAACTGAATTTCAGTATTTACATTTTTCAGTGACTCTTAATGGCATTTCGTGTATAAATCCACCCTACCCCCAGAAGGGTATCAACTGGGGGGGGAGGGGGGTTCAAACAATTGTTTTATAAAAACCTTTTTTTCCCCTGTCCTATAAAACAAAATTAACACTTTTTTCATCTCACTAACCAGTTTTACACGCAATAAAACAATTTACGCTATGAATGAACTTTTCTATAAAATCAGCCAATCTCTAACTTGTAAACTGTATGGGAAATTGCATTTCGGATTTCGTAAATATACCTTTTTAATTCCGAAGACAAAATATTAAAAATATGTTTAGAGTAGCTAAAATTTTCGCGATTAATGAGCGATCCATATTTTTTGAAAGAAAAGAAAAAAAAAAACCTTTGCTGAGTAAGGAAAATACAAACAAGATTCAAACACATAAAGTTAGAGGGGGGGGGGGGGAATTGCAAATTTTTTTTAGCCTTTCCTTAATTTATTTTTGAAAATTTTCTTCCTGTTTTAGCGATGTTTTTTGATTAGATTAAGCCTTTATTTATTTCATCAATTTTCCTTTAAAAAAAACTTTTGTGGGGAAGATAGGCTAAAAATAGTTTGAAATACATTACCATTTGAAACTTTTAACATCATTTTCACAAAATTAATATTTTATTCATTTCTTGAAAGCATGAAATAGTAAGTTAATAGTAAAAAAGCTATCTTGCATTACAAACGGAAAAAGAGAGAGAACGAGGGGAAATAAAAGCAATTTTCATTCATCGTAAAGAACTCCTCTGCAATTTACCCTCTTTCGAAAACGTGGATGAATTAGTAACTCTATTTCTCAAGGAGCGAACTTTTAGAACCATTTTTAAATCGGCGTAACTCAACAATTTACAGTAGAAATAAAATAGAAAAAAAAAATCCATTAATCAGTAAACTATGCGCTTGCGGGTCACAGAAAAAAAAATGTTCCAAAACATTTCTGGCCGAAGATAAAAAATTAAAATCAGTGCTACTCAAATCCCTACGAGGATAGGGAAGTTGCAACCTATTAAATGTTAATATTTTGGCTATTGGATATTGTTAATTGACCCTCAAAACTAAAAAATTCACCATCGCCGAATTTTCAAACACCGTGGTTGATTTTTAATGAATTTTTAAAAATCCACGCGCAAAAGTGCGCTCTTTTGAAACGTCACGAGCCTACGTCACAGGGCGCGAATGGGCAGCCTTCCGCCGAAGATCCCTTGTTTTAGCTAGGGACATTTTGAGCGCGCTGATATCTTTATTTTTTAGAAATTCAATGATCTTTTTGAACACACTATGGAGGCCGGATTCGCTAAAGCACAATCTAAATAATCTTCCTCAAATAATATCAATGAAGATATTCGAATATTTCCGAGAGGATGAGAGGTTTAATGTTCCAGAAACGCGAGGAGTTTAATGCGAGGAGATAAGCCTTTTACGTTTCGTCTTCGAAGTCGAATGCACGTTCTTCGGTTTCTCCCATGACATGAGAACCGGTTCGCTAGCGTTTCTCTACTATCGGAAGAGCGCATGACGTCACTTACTATGCCATTTGACGTCACAAGGGCTTGAACTTTAAAAATTAATTTAAAAAAAACTACTTAGCGTATCGCAAAAATTTTTTCACCTATGATGTTCATACATGTTACTCTATCATATAAAAATAAAATTGAAAAATCGAAACCTTCCCTATTTACGCAGTTATGAGAAAAACACTCCACTGTGTGTGTCCATCCCAGTCACTTGGAACCCCTTACTTTCCCCCGCGGTTCTTCCTGCATCAACAACCACGCCCACTGCCGTATCTAATCTAATCAAATTAACACTCAAAATTACATTGAAATGCAACGAAAACTAGGCAAAAAAAATTCTTTAAAAAACGGTAAAAAGCATTAAAACAAATAATTAACCTATTAAAAAAGAAATTAATTTGAATAATTTAATGCACAAAAACACTAATTATAAACTCATCTAGATAAATAAACCCTAAATAATACAATAAAATACTGCGAAAACTAGATATTTTTAGTAAAACGGTAAAAGAGCATTAAAACAAACTTAACACAGCAAAACAGAAAGTAATCTGAATAATTTACTCCTCAAAAACACTAAGTATAAATTAATCAAAATAAATAAACCCCAAAAGATACAGTAAAATACTACTATAACCAGACAAATGAATTTTAATAAAACGGCTTTAAAAACATTAAAACAAACATCAAATCAAAAATTAATTTGGGAAACATCGTCAAAAACACTATGATTTAACTAATCTAAATAAATAAACCCTTAAAAATTCAATTAAAAAATAAATCCTACAAAACACGAGAAATTCATTCATTTTCCACGGAAGTAGGATAGAAAAAAAATATTTTCACCCTTTCTTTTTCATTTGCAGAGCGAAAAAAATAGCGTCTGGAAATGGGGGCCAAATAATTTAGCAACAGTTGAAGGAAAACACATAAAATCACAAAAATCAAACGGCATGGTTGCAAATAGGTTTAGCCTAATTAGAGAAAAATCTAAATACATCTGGACTGAAAAAAATATAAAAACGATTGGACAGGATAAATTTAGGATTAAAATAAATATTAGACTCCAAGAAATTATTTATTTTTGTAAAATTAAGCACTACAAAAGAGGGGGTGGTTATGTAACAATGAAATCACTGCATCCCATGCCGTTTTATAAAAACTATTTTACAAATTTAAATTAAAAAAAAAATAGGTTTTCAGTAAGATCCTCTTAGATTTTTGAAAAAAAAAAAAACGCCCAATTTAAATTAATTTAAAAAAAATTTGGCCACGTGGTGAATTCACCACTGCACTCCCATCCGAAATGAGACGAATATCTAAATGAACGTTCCTGGGGAGTACCTGAGGCGTGGCCTCGCACCTCCCAAGTCTTGCCATTGGTGGGATGGATCCTCCGAAGAGGAATAAGCTTATTGGTCGGCGAGTTAAGCCGATGTCGTAGGAGCATTCCCTGGCGGTCAAAAATTTGACTTAAGAGAATTTGGAGTCCAGAACTGAATTAAAATGAAAAAAGGGGATAGAAAATGGATAAAAACTTAGTCCTCATCAATAAAGATTTGGACTAGAGTTGAAATTTTGCCTATGAGATTTTCCTGACTTTTTAGAATAGGGAGGGCCGTCCTGAGTTTGGAAAAGACTTTAGAGAGGTTGAATATTTTATTGATTTCAGCAAAAAGTTGCATGAAATCAGTGATTTCGTTGCTGGAGTTAGGCTCCTTAATATTAGGGGTGGAATGCTCAGGAAGATTACTGGAAGTTGCCTCAGAGTAGGAAGTTCCTACTCTGCGGCTAGCACCGCTTCCGCGGTTAACGGCTCGTTTACCTTCCAGGTTGATTTTGGGTTTGGGGAAGGCCACGCAACCCCTATAAGAGGCTACGTGATCACCCCCGCAATTAACACATTTGGGCTTTTCCTTGTTAATTTTGGCCGGGCACTTGTCACGAGAGTGTTCCCCCCCGCAGACGACACAGCGGACTTTTCGAAAGCAATTAACTGCCAGGTGGTTGAACCCCTGACAGGTATAACACTGTATAACACGTCGATTTGTCCGGTACCTCTCGACGGTTATGGCAGTGTGGAATAGTGTCTTTAAATCATTAATTTTAGTATGTTGCTCACCGGACGAGAGCTGGATTTGGAATAGAGGGAGCTTAGTAGCATCCCTTTTGGTCAGTTGAGCGACCTTTACAATAGGAAAATTTAATTCGGAAAGTGCTTTCGAAATTTCCTCAGTGTCGGTGCAAGTGGGTAGTCCTCTAATGACATATTTGAATAGTCTGGGTCCCTTTGCCCTTTGGATGTAAAAGTCTATGTTACTAGACTTGAGTAAATTAATAACTTTATTGCGATCAGTGGGGTCATCCACAAAGATCGCTGTTTCATCCTTCCTATTTCTGAGTTTAAAGTTCTGACAGTTATCATTGAGCTTGCGGATGAAATCAAGGTAGTTGGGGGGGGTCTCCACCACAAGGGGGGCAAGCTGATTAACTCCTCTAGCCGGAGAGGTAGAGGTAGTTTCCTGGGAATTTGAATTTGGATTCGAAACTTGGGGGAGGGTGGAGAACTTATTTTCCAGGGCCACAGGCGCAGCCTTTACGGGCGAAGGCGCTTTACATGTTCTACGTGGCAGCTGGAATCCCTGAGCATTAAGGTATTCAGAAATGTGGAAGAATTTCTGAAAGGATAAGAATTTAATCTTGTCAGTCAAAGCATGACTCACCAGGGCCTCCGCCACTTGAGCGTCCGGGATCCCGTCCTGGCCCAAGAGTTGGAGAATCTCCCGGAGAGTCTCATCCTCACCATCAGGGAAGAAGATGTCTGTATAACGGAACATATCCTTGGCTGTTTTAATGATGTCAGTCACCTCGCTGTAAGACAGGGGTGAGTCATACTTTTCTGGAGGGTTAGTAGAGTTGACTTCCATCTCATCATCAGATGGGGTCATGTCTGCCCATGAAGTGGACTGTATTGGGGAGTTTGTGCGGTGGGTGAAGGGGGTGGCCGCCTTGGCCGGAGTCCGCGAACCGGGAATACTCCCGGAAAGCTTCTTCCTAGCGCTCGGCGCCGCATTCCTCTTCGCCGCTACTCCTATAGCGGCGGGTTTTCCTTTTAGCCTCATTTTCCCACGTCCGTTCTTAACGGGATCCAAAGTGGGAATCGAGAAATGCGAAAAGCGGGGGTGGAGGGAAAGGCAGGGGGCGCTCCGCTCCATAGAGTGGGTTGTAGGGTCAGAGAAATAAAGGGGTTGCCGTAGTATCGCCGTAGTGGCGCCGGTTTGCTATGAGAGCAGTTTATCGCCAGGGAAGGGGAAAATGGTAGGGTTGCCGTAGTATTGCGACAGTGGCGCTTGGTTGCCATAAAAAAGAGATTTATTGCCAAAATGTGGCGACATTCGGAAAAGCACCTTTATGGAATGTAATTTAAAGTTTTATCTTTTAATATATTTGGTGTGTTGTCTCGAAATGTTCTTGAACGTTTCCCAGTTTTCTATCGGCTGATTCATTTCTTTGCGTAAACTTAATTCGACTACGCTGACTCGTCATTTTGAACTTTTTTGAGAGCCAGAGAGCAAGAAATACAAATTTTACCCAAAAACAACAAAAACCACGCCTACTTATTTACGAAAAGATAATTTTTTGAAAGCGGGAGGGGGGAGGGGGTTTGTACTGCTACTCTATCAACTTTCGAAACATTGTGACGCATAAGTTCTGTCAGCTGAATTGAACTTTTAGTTTTTAGAATAAAAATCGGGATGTCAGTTTCACTTTCGCTGTTCGGAAATAATTTATATAACAAACCAATGATCGAGAAACCCACGTTTTTCAACTAATGAATAATTTTTTTTCTCGATGTTTATAATGCAAACATGCAGGGAAAGGCTTTATTGTGACAAGACTGAACTCGATCCGGCAACTTAACAGTTTTACTGGTAAGACTGTGTCTTTTCAGGGGAATGAAGAAATGAAAAAATGGTCAACAATGAACGCTACCTATTGGAGTTAGGGTTAGAATTCAACTATTAAAATATCGCCAAACATGCAATGACTTCGTTAAAATGCAGAAAAAATTTTCAGACGTCATACCTTGACGGGCGATTTTCTAGCGTTATATTAATCTATATGGGTTTGAGTTTTTGATATTTTTATTTTATTCTGCCGAAAACAGAAGTTGTAATTTTTTGAATTGTTTATAAATTTCCATTAAATAAAAAACTGATAAGCTCTAGACACACTTGCGGCGTCAGATAAACCAGTAGCGTAGTAGCGAGAATATCGTGCCATGCCACAACATTGTTTACAATCGTTATTGTATGATATTTCGTATGAATTTCAACGGCAAACTGATATTTAAGCAAAATCAAGTTTTTGAAACGCAACTTTTAGAGACACAGATGAAACACTCTGATATAAGCCCTGAGTGCGAAAATATCACAATAATTCGTCAGAAACAAGTTCAAGTTCTTTTTATTATTGTAATTTATATCTGCCAGTATTTTATTCTGCCTACTAGAATATAATTTGAAAAGCAGCGTTTCCGTTCCCTACAGAAAATTTTCTTTCCTCTTTTCCTTTAATCCTCGTGGGATCAACTCCTGGGAGGATTGTTGCAAAGCAGAGTTCTTGTTATGTTCAAGATCTTTTGCAATGGTCCTCGTAGGCATATCGAATCAATTTACACTGATGGCTGCCTATAATAGTTGATAGGCAATTGAAAAGATGCACACAAAAATTGTCACAACTTTCAACTTTAATTGAACATTTTACTAGAATGTGGGAAACCAATGAATTAAAAGCAAAATTCAAATTAATTTGATGCATATAGGTGAAGATGGTCTGTAATGTTAGCTGCTTTTACAAAATTATTAGGAATGTTGTATTAGTTCTGCAAAAGTTTTTCCAAATAAGATTATTATTGCGACAAAGCACGGCTCAGTGTGTGTGGATGAAAAGCCCACCACCTCCTCCCTCTCCCGAAGAAAGGAGTATATTATAAAAACGTTTTACGAAACGACGACAAATTGAGTAATTCAACAAATCACGGTTCATTTTACTGCTTCACTTAGTTATTTTTTACGTTTACTCCCCGTTGAAATTCTTCTACGTCCTCCCATTAAGGGGCGCAACCCAGGTTAAGAACCGCTGTCTTATAGATAAATTAAAAATTTTCGCTCTTAACCTACCGCACATGTAGCAGATTTCATTTTTTGTTTAACCCCCAACGTAACAAGGGGGGAGGGGCTATAACTTTGACGCGCTTATGAATCTGTTAATATTATTGCCGATACTAATATAGTAGTTTATATACGAAAGAACTTTTTGAGCCCCTAAATTTGGTGGGGTTTTATCCCACCAAAAACATTCTGTAAAAAACTAGCCAAGTCTCGATGGAGCTGTTTGTTTATCTCTAAAAAGTAATGAAATCTAAACAAAGTCATGACAAGTCGAAGGTTCCTTACTGCGATTTCTATATTGTTATAGTTAATGTTGTGTGACTTTGCCGTTAAACATTCTTTATACGTTAGTGGGTACAAGTCAATTTTGTTTACACGTTTTCCAAGTGGCAATTTTCCATCGTCAATGGGTAGCGGTTCTGGCGACAGATGGGTGCAATCGCGTCATGGAGCACCTGTTTTTGTACCCTTGTGTATACTCTTTAACGGCTAAGTCACACAACATTACTATAACAATAAAGAAATCGCAGTAAGGAACCTTCGACTTGTCATGACTTTGTTTAGATTTCATTACTTTTTAGAGATAAACAAACAGCTCCATCGAGACTTGGCTAGTTTTTTACAGAATGTTTTTGGTGGGATTTCACTTCTTTTTGTAGAAACATTTAATTTGTGTGATGTTCGAGTAGACTAAAGTTAGGCTAGATTAAATTAGAAGATGTGTCCCACTACGCTGGACTTTCGCAATGACAGTCGATTTTTTGATGTACCAAGAGTAGAAGGGGGCATTACCATATCTAATACAGCTGAGACCAGCTGAGGGTTCTTCATTAGACACTTCAGACTTTCGATTTTTGACATCAAATGAAGCGGCCTACCAAGTTGAATATTTTTTGTAAAGGCGGTTAGCCTAGTTTTTATAGTTTTCCCTTTATGTAGTCATCAAACCCTAAGTCTGTACCAAATTTCACCTCTCTGAGTTTATGGGAAGTACTAGTTCTACACAGTGCGTCCAATAGAAAAGGTGACTGACTTAATATTTGAAGAACTATTAGCGCTATCTATGAAAGAATGATTGCATTAAATGCACGCACATTTCAATTATTATCTGGATTAATTTCAAAGCGTTGGCAACATCGTTTGAAACGTGATAACGAAAATTCTCAAAGAAGTCACTTGACCTCGGTCGGAAAAAAAAAAAAAAATGGAGCAGCTCGCTAACATTCAATTTTGTTTTAAATTGGGCAAAAGTGACACAGAATCTTTTGAATTGATGAAAACTGTTTATGGTAGTGAAGTACTGAGTCGTAGGAATGTTTTTAAGTGGTATGCAAGATTTCGTGATGGTAGAGACAGCTTAGAAGATGATCCAAGGCAAGGTCATTCAGTAACAGCTCGAAATGATGAGAACATTGAAAAAGTGGCCGAAATCCTACGAAAATGATCGTTGTGCCTCTACTCGACTCATCAAAGAACTTACTGGCATACCTAAATCCAGTGTCCATCTCATTTTAACACTCCGTCGGGCGCAATATGTTGTAGAACACGATCGGGCGCATTGAGCCTGGGAAGCACACTTTGATCTGCTGATCTTTTCTACGCATGTTCACATTTTCTTACGAAAAAAAATTCAACTACAAACACCAAAGAAGAGAAATAAAAGTTTTTCATGATTGAGTGTAACATAAGTTCATTTGAGAAAATGAATATACATTTTTCCATAAGCTATTGAGGGGGCGTGGCTAACTAAAGAGTTCGAGGTGTGCCTAATAGATCAGTTGCGCCCGACGGAGTGTTAAAGGAAAATTTGGGCAAAAGGAAAGTCTGTGCTCGCTTTGTACCGCACACATTGACTGACGACCAAAAACATTGCAGAATGGAACACTGCAGAGACATGCAACATGCGGCCACTAGGGATCTAAACTCCATGGCAAACATTGTAACTGGTGCTGAAACCTGGTGTTTCAAGTATGAACCACTCACAAAACGTCAGAGCGTGGAGTGGAAGAGCCCAGAAGAGGCCAAACCAAAAAATGTGCTCATGGAAAAAAGCCGAATCAAGACTCTCCTCACAGTTTTCTTTGATTCGAAGGGTATCATCCATAAGGAATTCATGCCAGAAGGTGAATCAGTTAATGCTGCTTACTACTTGAGTGTTTTGATGCGTTTATGGGCGAGAATTCATCGAGTTAGACCTGAATACCAAAACCAAGGGACATGGTCTTTTTTTTCATGACAATGCGCCAGCACACAAAATCTTGGTTTTACGTAACTTCTTGGCCAAAAAAAGTATTGTGGTGCTTGATCACCCTCCTTATTCCCCTGATTTGGCTCCAGCGGATTTCTGGTTGTTCCCCAAATTGAAATTGGCAATGAAAGGCAAATATTTTGCCACAATTTCAGATATTCAGGCAGCTACGACGGCGACATTGAGGGCAATTCCAAAAGATAGGTTTGAAAAGTGCTTCTAAAAATTTCACGACCGCTTCCAGCATTGTATTGACTCCCAAGGTGTGTATTTTGAATAAATCATCTTGTAAACTAGAAAAAACTTATGTCTTGTACCTTATTTAAAATCAGTCACCTTTTCTATTGGACGCACTGTGTATTTTGATGATCATGAGTGAGTGAGTGAGTGTCATAAATGCGAAACTTTGCTTTCGCTTAACTTCAGAACTAAATGACCTACAGACTTGAAATTTCGAATTTCCAGTGTGTGATTATAGCTTACTGGATTACGAAAATTTCTGCGTTCTGGTCTCATCAGAAGGTTCTCAAATAGGGGCCTGAAAATGCGACGAAATGGTTCCAGTAAAGATGGTACGGCAGTGTTTGCTTCGCGCTCGACTTGGCTGGGGCACTGCCGTGCCCCTCGATTGCCAATACTAATATAGTATATTCAGTAAATTACCAACCATTAGCCAGGGGTGATGTTTTCCATCTCCAGCTCAGTCACTTTCCTATGCCGGGCTGATGAGTGCTAATAAGCACGAAACTGCAGTCCTTGGCTGGAAATGACTGAGTTGGAGGTGTATTTCATGTACTAATATAGTAGTTTATATACGTAAGAACTTTTTGAGCCCCTACTAGAAGGTGTATTCTCTATGCGCTAGCACGTGACGTTTTTTTCCTACTAAGATTTAAACAAAATGATAGAATTGAAATTGAATAGGAAAATGTTGAGCAATTTTTTTCCCCATTCATTCACCTTTATAATGAGTAAATGTTCAGTAAAGGATCGACACAGACGCATTAAAATAAACGCAATTATATTAGCTTGTCGATAAGCTAGTACTTCAGCTTACCGACAAACTGCAACTGTATCAAATCAACAATTTGATTTGAATTGCTTAGTTCCTTCGACATAGAAACTCCATCTTTTTGTGATGTCTGGGTGCCGCTGTTCCCAGTATTATTAACCTACATGGACTGTTCAATTTTTGGGGCAAATGCAATCGAAATTTAGTATTAAGAAATAGAGGAGTTAGTTGATCAACGTGCAACATTTAGTACTCTGCAATGATAAATCTGCAATGAAAAGAACAAAATATGGCACGTTGATCAACTAACGCCGCTATCCTTAATACGAAATTGCCATCGCATTTGCCCCAAAAAGTGAACAGTCCATATAGGTTAATAATACTGGGCACAGCGCCACCCAGCCATCCCAAAACGTTGGAGTTGCTATATCGATGGAACTAAGCAATTCAACTCAAATTGTTAGTTGGTACCAATTCCATTCCTTATTCCTATATATTAGTTTTAAAACACTTCGATAGATGGCAGTATAGTTCGTGACTCATAGAGTTCGTTTTTGCTCTGTGTTGAAATCGAGAAAAGAGATAGTACTACGAGAGCGTTGGAATCAACAACCAAAATGGTTAGAAAGAGAATTCAGTTTGATAATAATTTCCCATACATAAACTTATAAAAACGATGAGTGTTTGGGGGAGCTTCATGGCATTCAAAAGTAGATGGGGGCGGTATGCTCTGTGGAAAATTGGGTAGACTTGACTGCATCGTTTTTTGTGGATTTCTTTAGGACAGGAAAGGAAGTATTTAACCTTTTGCATTATCAAATACGCAGGTCCAGTTCGCAACTCTTCACTTATACCGTTCAACTTTGAAAAATCGATTTACTTGCATAGCTTCCAGTATATTATATGTTTACATTTATAACAATATATATATATACACATGAAGATTTGACGCTTATGCGTCTGATTTCCTAAATTCTCATCAAAATAATTATAGTGTTTTATAGCATTTTCACCCATATTGTTTCGCTTTGTAATTTGTTGAGGTTTTAACTCTTTTCAGCAGCATTTATTTTTACTGGAAAACACGTTTTCGCAGTTTACTCACAGAGAAAACTTTCATTTTTTTTTTTTTTGGAAAAATTTAAATTTTATGTAAATGACTCTTTTTTTTTGTGTATAAAACATAATTTCGAACATAATTTAGTTTTTGCGTGATTTTTCATTAGAATGATTTTAGATTACATTTGGAGGATTCAGTGGGTCGCATGCGACCTACGGACCACAGAATAAGTATTGTTGGTTTAGGACATCTGCAGCTTCAAAACTGAGTGTGTACGGTGCGATGTCAACTTACATCAACCTGATTGGGAAATAATTAGGTTTTTGCATTTACCCCCTGGTCTCTGGGATAAAAGGGAACATTCAATTCAAATCAATCCTTTTTATTTCAATCAAGGTAATATTTTTTACAAAACAAAATGCATTTCACAGACAAAATAAAAGAAAAGAATTTACAAAAACATGCTAGAATAAACGAAAATAAGGTTTTCATTGGCTAACAAACAATCATTAAGTAAAATGTTTCATACCGTCTTACTTTCAGAGAGTCTTGGACACAACGCACAGAACATTTTGCCTCAAACCATCCAAAAGAAAGGATGGATTTAAAGATGGATCAAGTTAATTTTTAAAAAAAGTTAGGATACATGTCTCTACTTAAACGTTACGGCTTGCTTACGGTAACTGCTTGCTGCTCGTAACGATATAACACCGTAAAAAGTTGTTTGGAAAGACTTTCGTAATGACTTCCAGTGTTTTAAACACTGAAGTTATTTATAAGTATATGTTTCTGCAACTCTTTGATTTTCCTTCTATGCTTGTACTGCTGTAATCCCGTTCGAGGGTCCGAGAACGTCGGACGCTATTTTGATCAAAACCCTCAGCACCAACCCAAAAGTTGCGTTGCCATGGTGGTGAGGGCATTGTCGGGGCGGGATCGCCGGAAAGGAAGAAGTGGAAAATAAACTCTGCCACATATAACCTGTCCTTCTTCGACAAAGAGCCGCATCAGACAGATTCTCGATTTTCAAATCCCTATGTTAACATACGGGGCAGAATATCTGCTCATTCGAACAATAGTTCATCGGGAAATTGAGATTTTCAATTTTTTCTTTTTTTTGACTTAATTTATGACGACTATGGCGTGCTTCTGTCTTTGCGATTTTTCATTAAAATAATTCGAAATTTTTTTAAACAAACTTGAAGTTGAACTTTAAGAAAAGGTGATTTTTTGACGAACCATGAGGAGTATTCGGATTTTTGAAAAGAGCAAATCATAGCGTATCTTCTCAGTTTTCTAAAGATGTTAAAATATTCTCGATAGCTTTATAAGAACAACAGTAATCACTTAAAAGGTGAGCCTATTCCAATTCAAAAACTAAAAACTTCCATCCCCCTTTACGAAGGTAAGAGATTCCTCAACTCAAGTGATTTATGGCCTTTTCAGGGAAACGGTCAGCACCTCACTTGTGGGCGGGTTTTTCCTCCACAGATCAAATGTCCTAAACAGCTGTCTGTAAAACATTTTTTTCCTTCGCTTGAGAATTGCGAGGAAAAAAACTGGCAAAAATGACGCTCATAAATAATTTTACTTTTCCTTATATTTTAATGAATAATTGCGGTTTTTTTTGTCAAATTATGTATATAAACACAAAATTTAAGTTTTAAAAGTATTTAAATCACGATTTAAATGCAGTTGAAAAGCTTTTGGGGGGGGGAGGGGTTTGAGAGTTTACGTGCTCCTCTCGAAGGGATAAAATTAATTGAACTCACTCAATAAATAATTTTTGATTAATTTCGTCACAGTGTAAATACAGTGAAGCATCGTTTTTACGTTTTTCTCTTATACGTTTTTATCAATTATACGTTTTTTAAATTGGTCTTGCGAAGTCTAATACATATTAACCTATACTTATTATACTTTTTTTTTTCTAAGAGTTTCTTTTAGAAATTTTTTTACTTGTTTTCGGGCATAAAACCTAAGTATAACACTCACTCTTATGAGCCCAATGTCCGAAAAAATTTTCACGCCGTAAAATTTTTTAGAAAAATATTGGAAGCGCCGTACTTTGCATACTCAGAGTCGCATCGCAGATCTTTAGTAAAGAACTTCCCCGTATTATTCAACTTTCATTCCCAGGTATAATTTTGAAAAAACTGAATTTAGGTAAGCTTATACAATGTCATTAATGCATATTAATATTTTTGGAGGTGCGCTGCTCCCCATTGTTTTCTATTATATCAAGAAATTATTCACAATGGAGGCGGTGAGTCCCCAGAAATGTAAATGCCTGAATATACAATTAATGCTACTTTCTAAGCACACCTAAATTTATTTTTAAACATAAATAGATCTTGGAATGCAAGTTGCATATTACGGAATTTTTTTAAGTATGCGAAAAAATTTTCTGACACAGGGCTCACAGAAGTGATCTCTTTACCCTATTTTTTCGCCGAAAAATAAGAGAAGAAATTGCAAAACAAATTCCTAGAAAAAAAAAAATCGGTGTTGATGATTTTGAAATATTTTAGGGGGAGGGTTCCCCCTGAGTCATCTATCTTGAGCTAAATGTTTATGCTTTTGAACTTCGCCCCTCTCTACCCCTTCAAAAGAGTGTTAATGGCTAATTTTATATTCCCTTCTCCTCCAAATAAAAATAATGGCTATAAAACTCAAATACTGAAAAAAAAAAAACTAAAAAAAAACTGGAGGTCGCCGTTTCTAAAAAGTGGGACAAGTAGGGGGGCGGAAACGGTTGTCATATTTGGATTCAGGGGGTCATTTTACATAAGAATCAGCTAGAATTATGTCTGAAGTTTTTTTTTTTTTTTTTTTTGCCGCATAGTGGAAACAACTGTCCACTGTAATAGCTCTTTCTCTTCGCGTATTTCTGATTTTCTCTTTTAAAATTATAACAGTCCCTGAAACCTGAAATTTATTATACAAGAATTTTTGCAAATATATGACTTTTAGTAAAAAGAAGCAGTAGTAAAAAGTTCCTAGAAGAAAGGAAATTACCCTTGCTTAGCAAAGCTACACCGAGCCGATACAGATCCTAATGCATTATAAACAAAAACAAAGTCACCAAATATATATGGCTTTGATTTGCTTTGCGAGGTTTAATAGGCTGCATAGGTCACGTGCAATTTTTTTTTTTTTTCATAATTTTCCATATTTCTTGCAAAAAATAAAACATTTAGATTTTCACTGAGAATCATCCGCTCATGTCGATTTTCTCACTGAAATAACAGTGACGCATTCTGGAAAAGTGAAATTTTGTTGCCGCAGTCTGGAAGCATGTATTTATCATCCATGAACTTACCAGTTCTAGTTCAACAAAATTAGAGTACTGACCGTTACAGAAAGAAAAAGTTTTTGCAATCTTTGCAAACGCTAATGATGTTAAAAATAGTTTTACAAGACAAACAACGCAAAAATAAAACGTAGATGTTTCAGAAAACGATGTACTAATGCACCCTTCTTAATGTAAAATATGTTTGATAAACCAACCAGTATGCAGTATCCGTGTTTTCAAAAATCTTATATAATTAAAAACTGAGCGTATCTATGTATGTACTTACCTATGTATTTATATCCGAGTTACTTCTGCCAAACGCCAGTACAATGACCATTGAACCAGGTATCGACAGATTCGTAAATTGGCTTTACATTTGGCGATTTAACATAATCATCCGATAATTATTAGCGTACATGTCCAGTATTAATTATTAATTATGATACTTAGATTTCGACATAAAATCCCTATTTTTTGAAGGCTCTCCTCCTGTCAAATTATTTAGTGCTTCATCTCAACTTCCTGTTACAAAGTTTTTATTAAAATTCGTAGCTTGGAGAAAATCATATAGGCGAAAGATCCGTTGCAGTTTTTTTTTTTTTTTCCGAATATAAACAAGTAAAATTCAATCTTTTGTAACAAAGGCTTTTTCCTGTAATTGGGAAATTAAAATGATTCCTTTTTGATTAGTTTTCCGCAATTTTCCGCAAAATTTTACTGTTTTTTTTTGTTCAAGCCTGATTCTAGAACATGCGTCACTTGACATAACTTTGATTTCCGAGGTAGACCGTGCAAAGCCGGGCTACCCAGCTAGTATATATATATATTAGTTGATTTCAGTCTGGAACGGGTGAATGCACAGTTTAGCTGCAATGGTGTGCTACATAATATTCTACCTAAGCATATTGGTAAACTAGAACACCGCGAAATTGCGACAGCTGCATCTTGTCTGAATGCGACAATTAAAATTTCACCATATTATGTTCCCTATAGAAATAAGGAGTAAAAAAAGAGACAAATCATTTCATACAGCCATATACTAGTTGGACGATTCCCGATGCCTTTTGCGCTTTGTGCAACCGATAATGGGATAAATGATCGATTTTTTGAGGGGTAAATTTTGACGCCCCTAATACTAAAAGCCTATCGCATTTGCCTGAAGAAGTGAATTATCCGTTCCCATATAAATTATTGATAAAGAGAACGTCCGCTACACATCGGCCATCAGCGAAATCTTTTGCTGTGGCGATGTGTCCAAATAATTCGAGTTTTTTCTTTTGTAAGGATAAACAGTTAATTTTTTTGTCGAATTGTTAATTTTCATGCCATTAACTCAAAAATCGCAATAGATGGCAGTGTTATTCGTGTTGGGTTGAGAGTGCACGTAACCTTACAGAGAGGAAATCCTCATGTTGGTCACGTGACTGTGAAAACAAATCAGATTGCGCTGTCTTCGTGAAAGACTAAAATCAGCTTCCGACATAAAATTTTATGTCCGGGATTGCCGGATAAATACCGTATTGACAGATCCCAGTTTGTCAAAATCATAGACTGATAATAAGAGTAGACCGAGCTATGGCAACCCTTTTGCTGCTCATAAACCAAACCATGTGACTAGTGGATTTCCTAGCAACAGCGGGCGTTGATCACAGCAGACGCTCAACAATAAATAAAGGCTGCGCCTATTGACACGGAAAGCCCGTGGCAGTAACCAAAATAAGCTATTGTCACGGGCGACGGAAGTGTGAGGGTTACTATAATTGGCAATTTATCGCTTTTCTCTTTGCCAAGCACAGAATCTTGGGGAAAGGGAAAATCTTTGTTTTTCGTACGCAACGTTCCGCGTGTTGCATTGCTGTACGTATTAATTCTGACGCGATGTGCGGGGGTCGTCTATGTAATAAAATTGTGTTGTTTTTTATATTCTTAAATACATTTTATCCATTATTTTTCACATTTTTTTCTCGTAATTGTTTTTCAAATTGTTTGAGGATATTTTACAAATTATGATTGGGGGCTGGGTGTTCATTAAAATTGTTATTTTCACTGCATTTTTTTACTTCTTATTTTCTATCTCGGAAAGTGTACGTTATAATAATGTACACATTCCGAGTTATGCATTGCCGAGTAATGCATAATATGCATTTTTTTTTATCCAGTTTTACATCGTAGTTAAATTGTAGTTCATATACGATTTGAGGTGAGCAAGAGGATAAGAGGATTGCTTTTAAAGATTGAAATTCATGTTGCTGGGGCAGGTGCAGGGGCGGCATTTCA
>NC_072731.1:80335324-80466875 GCF_026930045.1 Uloborus diversus | reverse complement strand
CAATAGCCAAAGCGATAAATAAAATAAATTGAATTGATGGAACACTGAAGAATGATCTTTAATGGAGTCCGATTTGTCAATTTGTTATTCTAAGTTGTAAAAATTTTGTCAATATTGTGAGTTTTTCGTTTAGATAGTACTGTGCATTTTCTTTATTCAATTTCAATAACTCTCTAAGTAATTAAAGATACAAGCGCCCAAAAAGAATCGGCAAACGGTAAGATTTTTACATCGCCAAAATCCGAAGTCAGGCTTTCTCAGTCATGGAATCAGAACAAGCGACAAAAAATCTTTGGTTTTTCTTGTAGATGAGGGTCATAAAATGAATCAAAAAGTGTACCAAAAGAACATTTTAGAAGCTGTTCTATTTCTGTGAACCTAAGAGCACTTCAGCTTAGCAATGTAGACTGGACATTTCAATTTCATTCCACAACAGCTCATACGGACAAAAAGATAAGAGTTATGCAAGGCGCATTGTTTTTGACATGATATCATCTTTAAGAGGACGCTCTACTCGCTAGACCTCAATATCATTCATTACACTGTATGGCCTGTTTTAGAGTCAAAGGTCTATACATAAATTAGTGATCTCTAAACCAATTGCTTTATAGGGAATAAGATTGATTAAAGAACTTGCGACCCTTGAATGAAAATTTCAATGAGCAGTTGCACCTCTGTATTTCTTCAAAAGGCGGCCAATTTGGAACCAATTAATTTATTAAATACTAAAGGTCTCCTCATATTATTAGTTTTGGTGTTCTGTTAATTTATTTATTTTTACTTAAGTTGAATGGAAACTTGCTTGCCCCGTTTTTTTTGCCGCACCCTGTACATTTGGTTCGCACAGTCAGCAGAAACATAGTTCTGTGATTAAAGTTATGCTTGTTTGTTTTATGAAGAAGGAAAATAAATTCTTCACTAAGGATATTTGTTGATTTTTTTTCCCCCAAAAGTATTAAATGTTTTTTATCGCTATGCAAATTATATAATCACACAACAATTTGCATTAGCAAAGTTAGACAGTATTTTAACATAAAAGGAGGGAGTGGGGGCGGAAATTGCTTCGGAATTTACGTATGAGAAATTTCTAACCACTTTTTACTGAAAATTTCAACTAAAACTTCCTAAAAAGTTGAAAGATTTAATTTTTTAAATTTTTTTCGGAGTGAAAATAAACCTCTTCGGAAAAAAACGGGTTTTTTTTTTCGGAAATCTTCCAACCATTTTCATCTGTAACTATTAAACAACTTTTCTTCCTTAAAAAAAAAAAAAAAAAAAAAAAAAAAAAAAAAAAAAAAATTTAAAAATAGACATTATTCAAGTACTACTGCCCGTACTTAAATCATAAAAATTCACATTTGTAAAATATATGTTACAAGTATAATGGGAAAGATATAGATTCTCCAAACTGAAACCAGATAATAACACCACATAAAACTAAGAATTAAAGAATGGGATATGAAGCACTAACAATTCTTGAAAAAGAATTTAGAAGAATTAGGAAAAATTCTCCTGTTCCTTTGAAACTTCTTTCCCAGGGCAGGGCCCCTAGGAGTTCGTGCGATAAATAACGCGAGCCGAAAAATTAAAATTAAAGATGCTTCCTGGACCCTTACGTAATTAATGAATGGCCCCTAAGCAATTCTTTCCCCCTACAGAGGAAATTTTAACTCCGTAGATTTTCCCTGCCTAGTGAAGTCGAGTCTATGAATTTAACCTTAGGATTTGTCTTGTCAATATTGAAACGCTAATGTGGAGCGAGAGAAGAGAGAACGCCTTCCCGAGTAACGGTTTCAAAGACCGAATTTTCCACGCCGGCCCGTGATGTTTGCGAATTACGAGGAAAACACGTCCTCCTTGCCGGTGCGGCAAAGTCGGACGCTTAACTGGAACTTATATTAACCAAGAAACTATGTATTCCAAGTACATCGGGGCGAGCAGAAACTTATACTTATAACAAACTGAACGGTTTAAAAAACTGGTAGTCATTATAAAAGTGTCTCCAAACAACGTTTTAGGGTGGTATATCCAGAGCCGATCCTAGCAGGTGTGCAGAGTGTGCACCGCACAAGAGCGGCCAAAGCAAGGGGCGGCCGCAGGCCGCATCATATAGTTCTTTTAACCAAGCAAAATTCCTCAAGAATTTCTCAAAACATAACTTATAATAAGTCAAATAAATGTGTTAAATTTTAAATGTTCAATTATCAAAGTAAGTGCCGATTTCCCGATAGCATAGCATAGTTTAAAAAAAATAGATTGTTAGAGAACATTGTGTTGGTTCATTGTCCATTAATATATACTCTTTACACACATGCTTCATTTGGTTACAAAATTTGTGACAGAACCGGTAATCAGGCATAAATACAGGGGAGGGGAAATGAGGGAAATAGCCTCCTCCTGAAGCATGAAAGGGTGCCTTCTAAGAGGAGCACTCAGGGCCCAGGGCGGCCACTAATGCTTACCCCCCAAGCTTTTATAGACCTAAACAATGAAGATGTATTTTATATATTATATTTAAAAAAAGCTATACTGATTAGATACTCTCGCAAGCATTTCAAACAACAAATTCTGTTTTCAACAATCGCGGCTGCGTGGAGAGACAGTGGAAAATTGCGACTCCCCTGAGAGTCAAACATATATGAATGAATTAAAATTTTGTATTTTCCTCCTTCACAGCATTTTTTTTTTTTTTTTCGAATTAAAATCACGGATGAACTGCCCGGTTTCAGATCAGGGCTCTTGCCTCGGGTAGTAAATTTAAACGTAGCTCCAAAACGACGATCCAAAAGGATACCATGACCTCCTTGACGAGACTCAAGAAGGCTTAAAATGGCGTTTTTAGGACTTTAATTTCGGAAAATTTTGCTATTTGAACCATCGATCTTAAGGACACAATTTAATCTCTGATTCACCCCTTCCAACTTAACTTAATCAAACATAGCCTGAAAATGTTGGCTTTAAAATCCAAATTGTGTTTTCAGAGGACAGCCCTTCTTAATGTCATCAAAAATTGCTTAATGACATTTTTCGTATTTCTTTTTCGAAATTTTTGCGATGGAGGGCCCCAAAACCCATTCCAAAACATTACTACCAAAGATAGTCTCAATTAGTATCTTTAGAGAGGCCCCTAATCCCACCCCCTCAGTTCGAAATTGACTTCAATTTCAAAAAACAGTTCGTGAGGGCACACTGAACCCCCGCCCTCTCTTGGTCCCATCGTTATCAAACAATGCCTAAAATACGATTTTGGGACTTCAATTTCTAAAAAACTATAGAGGAGCCTGGCTTATGTAACTTTTCACGGCACTAGAGCATACCCATCAATCGTCGAAGTGAGATGGATAAAATTTCTATAGTTGTGTTTTTCAGATATTAATATCGAAAAATATCCGAAAGATCCGCCGAAGCTTCCCAGTTTTGTTAACGTCACCAAAGATGGCATAAAATTGCGCTTTTAGAAATATCAGCTTGGGAGCTCCAAAACTGTTATTTCTCAAAAATAGCCTAAAATGGATTTTAGGTCTGAAAAATATTTCGGTTCGGAATTTTTTCACGTTTTTCCTATCGTTTTCAAATATAGCCAAAAATAAAAAATGGGTTTTTGAAACAATATTGCCGAGAAATTACCGGAGGAAAGCCGCCAGATCCCCTACCATCACCAAAGACAGCCTAAATTTGCATTTTAAACTTTAATTTCGAAAACTTTCAATGGGAGATGATTGAATCTCCCTCCCTCTAGCAACGTCAACCAAGATAACCCAAAACTGCCAGTTTAAAACTTCAGTTTCGGAAAATTTTTGGGAAGAGCGCCGATCTTTCCTAAGCTATGGTCACAAAAAAATAGTTTCGAATTGATTTCAATTTTGAAAGAATTTTAGGAGAAAACTCAACATTACTTTTCCCTTGAAGCCTCGAAAAAGTTCCTAAAATAGCATTATTTGACGTCAATTTCGAAAATTTCTCCATGCACCTTGAATATACCCGACTCTTTTCTCCTTGCAACCAAACACAACCAAAGATTCCTAAAACTATTTTTCGTACGCCAATTTCGATAATTTTCTGTGAGCAATCCCCCCCTGCGCTGATTTCCCCTCCTCCGTTCTTTCTTTGATGTCACCGAAGACAGACTATAAAATGCGTTTTTACGACTAGTAAATTTTGGTATCTATTACTTTCTTC
Source organism: Uloborus diversus (assembly GCF_026930045.1). NCBI lineage: Eukaryota > Metazoa > Arthropoda > Arachnida > Araneae > Uloboridae > Uloborus > Uloborus diversus. Next base: position 80,462,696 of record NC_072731.1, on the reverse strand, counting down.
AAAGTTATAAATTGTACCTAAGAAGTTTCTTACTATGAAACTTTTCTTCCTTTTTATAAGTTCATCATTCGTGTTTTTTTTCTTTTCTTTTCTTTTCTTTTTTCTTTTTTATATTAGAACTTTATATAGAAATTTGAAGAAATATTTATATGGACGTCAAAGACTAGTCAAAATCTGCAAATTACTCTTGAGGGGCGGCACATTAGGTCTTTGCACACGGGCGGCCGACACCCTAGGATAGGCCCTGGGTATATCTTTACGAGCCGCATACAATAATTTTGGGAACTTGATTGGTACATTAAACCAAGACTAACTGAGACTCTCTGAAAGTAACAGGGTGAGAAACATTTTAATAAATGATTGTTTGTTAGCGAATAAAAGCCAAATTGTCCCCAGAGACCAGGTAGTAAATGGAACTGAGACAGGCCACATGTGTTACGAAATTGGTGTTACCTGTTTCGGCAACGAATAGCCGGAAACTGCAGAGCCTCTTAAAATCATTTAAATTGTGATTTGCGCAAAGAAAGCAATAACAAAAAAATAATTTGAATTTTGTCATCTTGAATTCAAATTATGTGTTTCGCAAATCACGATTGTGTGTGCATATGTAAGCGTGTGTGTTTGTGTGTATGTGGGGGGGGGGGTACGTGTGTGTGTGTGTGTAGGCATGTGTGTTTGTGTCTGCGTGCAGGCATGAGTGTGTGGGTAGTTGTGTGTATGTGTGTAGATGTGTGTGGGGGGTATGTGTATGTGTGTGAGGGCATATGTGTTTGTGTCTGTGTGCAGGCATGAGTGTGTGGGTAGTTGTGTGTATGTGAGTGTGTAGGTGTGTGTGTTTGTGTGTGTATGTGCTTATGTATGAGTGCGGGTGTATGTATGTGTGTGTAGGTGTATGTATGTGTGTGTAGGTGCGTGCATGTATGCGTGTAAGTGTAGGATATTGACGAAACCTGGAGACGGTTTTCGCTAGAGGTGCAGCATCGTGAGGAGCCGGTCGTCGGTGATGCTGCGGAGGGTGCTGGTGGGAAAAATCAAAGGAACGTCAAAAACAGTCAAATGAAAGCAATAAGCAATCGTGATTTCTCAATAAATGTAACAAAAGAAAAAAAGGGATGTTGAACAGAGGCGGAGCAAATGATTGTATCGGTAAATACAGTAAGCGCTTAATGTGATTACGGTTAATGTTATCATAATCACGAAGTCCCAGAACACTTGTATGTTAACACACGTTGAAAAAGTCGGATATTGTAATCAGCGTCTTCGTTTATTGTAATCACTTTTTCATAAACTTTCAATTTTTTCCCCGTTATTGTTACTCAATGAACAGAAATACATAGGCAAACCCTGACGAGACCAACGTTCTGTGTAGCATTTTGAGGTTTTCAATAGCAGTTCAAATTTTTTCTACGAATGAAGCTACAGAAAGTTCGCCCGCCCCCAGTGACCACAGACTCCCCCTATGAAAAGTTTCTTTTGCACCTAAAAAAATTCAGTCGCTGGACATGGCATGGATGTAGGACCTCCATTGTTGCCATTGCTTTGTAAACCATTAAAGAATTATGTCGAGATTGAAAACAAAACGAATTTAAATTAAAATTTAAACAACAAGCAAAACCATGCTGGAAAAGATAGAAAAGCTGAATGTGCTTTGCAACTGGTTTATGAATGTCAGGGAAAACGGTTTTATTTTACTTCACCTATTACTATGTGATTAAAAATTGCATAATTTAGCTTTAACTTTTTATAATTCAGATATTTCCATTCTGTTAATTCAATAATTTATAATTTGAAAGTGCGTTTAGTTGAATCACTGTGATTTCAATTTGAGGTTGCCAAAATGAATGCACCTTAATTGAAAAAAAAAAAAAAATCATTATTTTGTGTCTTCTGGATTCTTTTCGGTTATTGTTATCTGTCAGTTATTGTTATCAAATTGTATTTGTCCTAAAGTGATCACATTAAGCGGCGCCTACTGTAAATGGATTCATTTGTAAACAAAAAAAAACATTATCTGTGCTTCCAACAAAGACATAAAAAAACGATTGAACTATACTGCCGTGGTAAGGTAAGCGCAGTATCTGCAGAAATGAGTTTTTGAGACATTTGAAGACAGTCGTTTTGGATTCCTCGCTAACAATAGGGAAGCGTTGAGTGTTTTTTCGTGCTTTATGTTCAGCGGAGGCCAGATAAGCAATCTCTTACGACAAAGCTTAAGTACAGCAGATGACACTCAAACAAAAAACATGTATATACAGTAGGGTGCGTGAAATACACCGCCAGCTCAGTAATTTCCAGCCGAGGACTGCAGTTTCGTGCATATTAGCACTTATCAGATACAGATACAGATCATAGATAATATGAGCCAGAGCGAAGCTCTATTACTCAGTATGAAGGATAAGATGTTGGAGTTGACATGAGTGAGGTCGTGAGTGGGGGGGGGGGAGGAAAAAAAAGGAGTCGTTTCAGGGCCACTCTATTTACATATATACATCATGAGTTAAGTGCAGTGTAATGGATAAAATGAGTTGGAAAAAAACGACTAAATGGGAAATGCTAGGATAAGAATAAATACATGAAGTTGAGTACATGAATGAGTATAATACAAAATTTACAATGAACGATACCATGAGAAGGTGAGAACAAACTGTCAGACCAAACCTGACTGTTTGTAGCAATTCCTACGAGGGGGAGCTAGTGATCAAAGTCGCTAACTATACTAGGGTTGCTAGCCCTAGTATAGGAGACTAATGGAGAGAATATGGAATAAACATGGAGTCCAACGGAAGATTTTTTCCGCCGGAGTTGAAGGTGTACAACACCTGTTCATGAATTAGTGGGTTGGAGTGATTTTCGAGCTTAGTGAAAAAGTGCGTTGAGGTATCAATGATGAGGTCAGTAATGTAATTGACTCCGGAGTCATTATGCAAGGTAGCGTTTGAGACGTACCAAGGAGCCTTAAATATTTTTCTTAAAATCTTATTTTGTACGGTTTGAATTTTGGCAATGTTAGTTTTAGCAGCATAACCCCAAGCGGGTATACTGCAAACAAGAGCTGGTCTAATGATGGTCGTGTACAGTAAAAGTCGGTTATTAGTGCTAAGGGAATCGGTTTTGCTTAACAAACCATAGAGGTAGCCGATCTTTATGTTGGCTTTTTTAATGACATTATCAATGTGAGGTTTGAAAGTGAGACCTCTATCCAGGTAAACACCAAGGTATTTGACAGTTTTAGAGCAATGAATTAAATCATCGCCAACGTAGATGGGCTTGGGGTACTTATTGATGACATTTTTGTAAAAAGAAATAGCTTGAGTTTTGCTGGTGTTAATGGCGATGCGCCATTTGTTGAGGTAATCAAGTATGACATCTACATACTTTTGGAGTCTATGTCTGGCAAAACTTCTGCAGTGGTCACTAGTGAGAATGCTGCTGTCATCAGCAAAAAGACAAGTTAGATGAGAGTCGTATTTGGGGAGGTCATATGTATAGAGGTTATAGAGGGTCGGCCCAATCGCCGACCCCTGGGGCACTCCAGCCATAATATTGTGTTTGCTAGATAAGCAATCCTGAATTTTGACTTGGAAGGTTCGTTTATGCAGGTAGCTATGAATGAGATGTATTATATAATTGGGAAAGTTGAGTAAAAGGAGCTTGTGAATAAGTCCAGCATGCAGAACTCTGGCAAATGCTTTAGCAATGTCGAAAAAGACACCAATTGTGTATTTGTCTTTGTTGCAGTTATCTTGAATAAAGTTTATCATGCGAACAAGTTGATGAGTAGCGGAGTGGTTTTCTTTGAAACCAAATTGGAAATCGGGGATGAGGTTATGGGAGTGAATATGCTCTTCAATTCTTGTGAGTAGGATTTTCTCGATTAATTTCGAGACAGATGAGAGTAGACTGATAGGTCTGTAATTTTGGAAGAAGGAATGATCGGCGTTAGGCTTGGGGATGGGAATGACAATAGCATTCTTCCAAGAGCTGGGGAAGTAGCCAAAAGCGAAAATTTTGTTCATGACTTTTGCAAGGAAATTGATAGCTTTGAGGGGGAGGTGCTTTAGATGGACGTTTTTGGTACCATCTTCACCACCTGCCTTTCTAACGGGGAGGTGTTTGATAGTAATCATGATCTCGAGATGGGTGATGATTGGGGGAGGAGCAGAAGTGGGAGAGGCTTGGAAGTAACGATTTATGCTCCGATTCACTTCGGAGATCGTATCCTCGTCATACTCTTGGGCATTAAGGTGGAAATTATCTTCCAGTGTTCTGGCGATAGCGCTAGCCTTTGGGTAGTATAAACCAACTTGCCATGATCAGCATGGATGGTGGGCATGACATGAGACTTATTGGTGAATTTCCTGACAAGTGTATGGTTCTTTTTCTATTCCAATTTTAATAACAAAAATATCATAAGATGGACGAGTAAATTCCGAAATTATCATAACGTGGAACCGTAACATGGGCACAAGCCAATTGACGAGATACGAAATTATCTTAACGTGGGACCGAAGCATGGGTACAAGCCAATTGGCGAGAAAATTCACCATACATTAATTGTAAATATACAGGCGAACCAAAAGACCTTTTAATTTTTCTATTACGGTCAAAGCCATGCGGGTACCACTAGTAAACTTATATTTCGAAATCTTTCGATGGGAGACGATTTAATCTCCCTCCCTCTTGCAACGTCAACAAAGGTAACCCAAAATTGCGGTTTTAAAATTTCAGTTTCGGAGATTTTTCGGGAAGAACGCCGATCCTTCCTAAGCTACGGTCTTAAAAAATAGCTTCAAATTGATTTCAATTTTGAAGGAATTTTAGGAAAGAACTGCAACATGACTTTCACCTAAAGTCTCGAAAAAGTTCCTAAAATTGGGATATTTGACGTCAATTTCGAAAATTTCTCCATGCACCTTGAATATACTTGACTCTTTTATCCTCGCAACCAAACACAACTAAAGATTAACTAAAAATATTTTTTATACGCCAATTTCGTTAATTTTCTTGGAGCAATCCTCCTCTCCTGAATCCCTGACACCTAACCTAACGCTTCCCCTTCCTCTGTCCCTTCTCTGATGTCACCGAAGAAAGACTATAAAATGCGAAAAGTAACAACGTATAAAAAGCACAAATTCGCAGGCCTTTTATACGTTGTTACTTTTCGTTTCTTTACAACAGCACAAAGGTATTTATTCATCTTACTATAAAATGCGTTTTTTCGACTAATAAATTTTGGTATCTCTCTTCAAAGATATAAATTGTACCTAAGGAGTTTCTTGCTATAAAAATTTCTTACTTTTTATAATATCATTCTTCTGTCCCCCCCCCCTTTTTTAAATTCGAATTTGGCATAGAAATTTAAAGAAAGATTTATATAGACGTTAAAAATTAGTCAAAATATGCATATTACTCTTGAGGGGCAGCACATTAGGTCTTTTCACGCGGGCGGCCGACACCCTAGGATCGGCCCTGTTTCCCGCGAGCACCCTCTGCCAGCACCACCGTTGACCGTCCTCACGATGCTGCTCCTCTAGCGAAAACCGTCTCCCGGTTGCGTCCATATCCTACACGCATACATACACACACGCATGCCTGCACACACACACACATACACACATACCCACACACACAAACCCACACACTCATGCCTGACCACAGACACAAACACACGCCTACACACATACACGCATACACACACGCCTGCGGTCAGACACAAGCACACACCTACACACACACTCACTCACACACATACCCACACACAGAGATACATGCCTGCACATACGCAAAAAAACACGTGATTGCGAAAAACATAATTTGAATTCAAGATGTCAAAATTCAAATTATTTTTTTTTAATTTTTTTTTTAACTTAGTGGAAAAGCAGTATCAGGATAAGAATGGATAGCACTCCATCTTTTTGAAAATTGATCTTTGAATTCACTGATCTCTTCGCAGTATGTCCAACGGTTGGACTAATGCTCTCTACAGTCCTTTCCTGTGACTTGTGTTCACAAATCTGAAAGCAGTTTTAATATTGTACTGTTCCAATATAAATATCAAGTTTTTAAGCAATTGTTTCTGCTTAAATTGACTTTTCATATCCAAACATATCTCATTCTAAAATGATTTTCACATGCTTAGAAAATTTTAAGTGTAGTTTTAATGATTTTTATCACATACAAGAGAATAAATAAAATCACAAAACATTTAAAAAAAAATAAATAAATAAAAGTTTATTTTTTAAATAAAAGCACACATAATTGTTGTACAAATGTTACTTATATATGTCTTAAATGTGACTACTTACTTTAAACAATAGTGTTTTCCACTAGCATTCTAAAATTTTACCCTGTATCAGCTTATAGATAAAAGTCCTCCCGTTATCGTATTTTTTTCCTTCCGTTACCATTAAAAACCATGCAAATTAAATCTAGATGAAAATTCCAATTGGGCCCCCTTGACAAGGCACATAATTCTGCTTTGCATAAAAAAAAACATTCGTTTCCACACCCAATAAGTTCTTCGTGAAGTAACTGAGATGTAGCATTTTGGTAACGGAAGAACATCAAACTGTTACCTTAGTAATGGACCTATTTCAAGGTTGGAGAAAAAGAGATTTTAAATTACTTACCGAAAGGATTAACTAGACATTCAAAACATAAAAGTTAACATAAATATTATACGCTGGTAGCAAGTATATTGAAATTAAAATACGTAACAAAAAAAAAGAGAGAAATTAATTTGAACTTTGACATCTTGAATTCAAATTATGTTTTTCGCAATCACGAGTGTGTGTATGTAGGCGTGTGTGTTTGTGTATATGGGTATGTGTGTTTGTGTGAAGGGGGTATATGTATGTGTGTGTAGGCATGTGTGTTTGTGTCTGTGTGCTGTCATAAGTGTGTAGGTAGTTGTGTGTATGAATGTGTGTGGGGGGGATATGTGTATGTGTGTGTAGGCATATGTGTTTGTGTCTGTGTGCAAGCATGAATGTGTGGGTAGTTGTGTGTATGTTTTTGTGTGTGTGTGTATGTGTAGGTGTCTGTATATATGCGTGTGTATATGTGTTTGTATGTGTAGGTGTATGTGTGTAGCTGTATGTGTGTGTATGTGTGTGTATGTGTGTGTGTGCGTGTGTGTGTAGTTATGTATGTATGCACGTGTGTGTAGGACATGGATGCAACCTGGAGGCGGCTTTCGCTATAGGAGCAGCATCGTGAGGAGCCGGTCGACGGTGACAGGGTGCGGAGGGTGGCGGTGGGAAAATAAAATGATAGAACGCCAAAAACAGTCAAATGAAAGCAATAAGCAATCGTGATTGCTCAAAAAAGGTTTTTTTGCTCTGTAAAAATACTAAGAGAAAACTTGATGTTGCCCTTAACTTTCTGGAAGTCATCAAACTATTTGGAAAAAAACAGGTTAAGATTCAAGAAAATCATTTATTTCTGAAGAGAATGGTATGAGGCAAGTGACAGAATGTTAAATTTTAAAATTCAAGTGCCGTCATGTCGCCTTTTTTCCTGGAATTCACCTATTTTCAAAAATAGCTAAAATCGCAAATTGTTAACATAATATTTTAATATTTCAAGCCGATTTCTAGGAATAAAATATGCCTCACACATCTAAAGAATTAGATGAGTAAATAAAAAAATAAAAATAAATAAATAAACAAATAAAATAGCAGCACTTTTTAAACAAAGCAGCAAAAACACTTTTTTTCCATTAAAAATGTCTTTAACCGCTTTCAAAAAGAAAAATAATTAAAAATAATAAGCTTATTAAACTAAATACATCATATCAAAAAAAAAAAAAAAAGAAAAGAAAAGAAAATGTTTGTTTGTCCCCAGTTGCCAAAAACTAATTTTTTTAAGGAATTAATGTACTTTCCGAAACAAATAAAAACAATAAAATGTCATCTTAAAGAAATAATTTTCAATGCCAAGGGAAAAATATCGTCTACGCATATCGTAATGTAAAAACATAAAAGTCTTCAGTTTATCCGCAGAAAACTGAATACATAAATTAAAACAATAGAGACAAAATAAAAACAAGTCATACTAACAACAATTATTTCACAGTTAAAACCATTGCTGCGGAGTCGGAGTCAATCTCATTTTTGGATAAAAGAGTCAGATTCGGGAGCCGAAGATGACTAATTCAAAGACTGGGAGTTGGAATCGCTCATTTCAGCCTTAGAGTACGCAACTCTGCCAATGTTTGCGGAGTCGGAGTCGGACTTATTTTGAGATAAAGGAGTAGGAGTCTAATATCCAAGTATCGGAATCAGTCATTTTTCCTCCGTGTATAATTTTTTGCCAAAACTACGAAGTCAGAGTAGGAGTCCGACTAATTATCCAGCAAAGGAGTCGGAGTCTGGTGCCCAAAAATTACCGGAGTCGGAGTCAGGAGTTTGTCATCAAGAACTATTCCCAACAAAATTTGTTTGAGGTAAATAAATCCGCCTTCAAGTGCGGAATCTAGTGACTTTCAGTTTATCCGAAGGCGCAATATTAAGGGATTTGAACTTTTCTAATTCTGGTGGTGACACAGCATATGACGTACTGAAATACTTTACTCAAATACACAACAAAAATAGGAAGAACTTTCTTAATTTATGTAATCACGAAACGGATGTCAACTTGAGAGCTGAATGGCATTTCTATGCAATATCACACGGTAGTGGACATTGTAACAGAATCAGAAGAACCGTAAAAAGAATTGATACTACTAAGACTAGCTTGCAAAGAACTACTAGAAGTCACATTTTAATTCCTACAGAAATGTATACCTTCTGCATTTTTGCTACTAAACATTGCATGTATCCTTGTGAGCATTCAGAATATTAAACTAGCTGAAAAAATGCTGCAAGAAAGGTTTGAATCTGCATATAAAATTCCCAATACAACATTCAATCACTGCTTTATGCCACCGTATTTAAATATAATCACTGCAAAATTGTTGTCCCATAGCAATAGGTATGAAAAATAGTGTGTTACTAAAAAGACTATTAAAGGAAAATGCCCATTATTATCAAAAAAGTTATTACATAGTTTGTGTTGATCACTAAATTTAGAACCCCTGTTATTGTCTTGCTCCTAGTACATTTTCGAAGTATCAAATTATGAATGTGCCTTGGTAAAGCATTTTAAAACGCCATTACAACTATAGGACTACTAGGTGAGTTCATTTTTTCAAAACTACACTCAAACAAGAAATAAAAAACGCATTTTTTAAAATTTAAATTTTGTATATATAATGTTTTTGCATATGTTTAAGGCAATTTAGATATGTTAATGTACAGAGCATATGTTTGTATGTATTGAAAATTTGTGTTTGTAGATAGTCTATAAATTAACTACTTAAGCTGTCAATCAAGTATGAACTACATTCATGTCCAAATATTTCTAAGTTATCAAATTAAAATAGTTTTTTTTATACTTAAAATATGTTTTTTAGGTATAATATATTATATAGGGGCCATTTAGGAAAGTGCAATTAAATTTTCACACTTTTGATTTCTGTTTTAGTGCGTAAATTAATTAGCAAAATTGCTCAATTTCAAAGACCTGTATCTTTTTTACAAACCAAATACACAAAACAATATATATAACATGTATGGTACTTAAATGGAATATTCAATTGGCCAAGAAATTTCATTTTTAATTCCATCCCCTTTTGGTTTACAGGGGTCTAAAAATGTCATTTTTCGCAATTTTCTGATCTTTGAGGGGCTGTAATTTGTAAAGGGTAAACAAACACACAATTACAGCTATATTTTCTCATTAGTGTTACTTCAGTGAGTAGTTTTTGTCATATTTCATTTTATGTTTCCGTCCCCTAAGTGAGTTATGACCCTTTGAAATGAGTAAAAATTTTACATTTGACCTTCAACTTTAACCTGTTGCTATTATTTTCATTATTAAGTTACAGCCACGTAACTCAGCATGTGAGACTATCATCTTATGCACTTTAACATCAAAGCGTAAAATTAACTGCCATAAATGTAATTCAAATAGATTTTGGCCAAAATGTAGAGGTCTAAAAGTCCCATTTTTGACTGCGACACTGCTGACACTTTTGATGATCCCTAAAAAATCAAGTGTTAAGGTTAGAGAAAAAATAAAAGTGGTTTTAAACATCATTCATATGCATCTTTTTGGGGTATGAGTTTCAAAAAAATTAAAAATGGTCGAGCGCACTCATCCGTTGAATCTGTAATAGTCCCCAATAAATTTCAGCTGACGACGCCAATGCTACCCAGTGAAGTCGAGAATCGGCAAAGGTTTATCACTCTGGGGATTTGCCCTTCCCCTATAATCTTGTTTCTTACACATACACTCTCAATACCATTAATACATTAGTGTTCGAAGGGTAGACTTAGCAATGCTCCTCTCAGATATTCAATCCGAGTGGCTTACATAAGTATTAGCCAACATTTAAACAAAAAAAAACAACACTAGAATGTCCTGCTTTTTTTGATATAAAGAGTCAGCAGAATAAAAAACTGGGAGCTACACATTACAATAAGGTAAATGAACATAAACTAGTTTCTGACAAATTATTATGATATTTTAACATTCAGTGATAACATCTGGGTGTTCAATCTGTAGTTCTAAAAGTTATGAATTTTCCGATATATCAGTTTGCCCTCCGGATTCATACTACATATCATACAAGCAGGGCTGTGGAGTCGGAGTCGGAGTCGGAGTCAAAGAGTCGGAGTCGGGCTGATTTTGGGGAAATGGAGTCGGAGTCGGAGTCGTTAGAAAACATGTCGACTCCGACTCCGGGCTTCTTTTTTTCTTTCCTTTTCACTGACTCGCCTTTCATTTTTTAAAAACTGACTACCAGTTGATTCGATTACATGTATAAAAAGATACTAATGAGAACATAACTGCCATTATGACAATCAGCTAGCTTGAGTGCTTACCGAACTTTCTGTAGCCCTCCCCTTGTTTGCTTGTTTTTTAACTTAACTAATAGCAACTGTCAGCAAACGGTGCCTAAACATTTTTAAGTAATCGCTTTCAAATAAAAATAGAAATATAGTGTTTTGTTCGATCTCAGTTATATAAAACAGTAAAAGAAACGTAACAAATTAGTGAGTCGAGGCCCGTAGCTAAGGTTGAAACGTTTAAGGGTGATCGGCAAATTCAAAGAAGTTCTGCCGCGAAAACACGAATCCAAAAGATTCGATGAAATAATCTAATGTTTTTTTTCTTTATTAAGACTATTTCTATAAGCTTGGTTCCCACTACAAAGTATGGAATAAAATAAGTGTAAATGATTTCTTGCTTACAACACTCAATAATTTCAGTTAATCTTAAAATTTTCATATTAAGGTTAATTCTAAAGCAGCCAGTAAAATTTAAATAAAAAATTTAGCGAAGAAATATAGGTATAGTAAAAGCTATTCGTACAAATTTGTATACCATCGCATTTTGTGTAAAATTAGCTCCTGACGTATATGTGCCCTATTTTCGTTGAAATTTTATTGATGAAATATAATTTAAAATATATTCACAAAAACTTTCAGAATTAAAATTTTTATATTTTTTATAAACTCTGAAATTAACTTTGGGTGTCATCTACCAGATGGGTGTCACCCGTAGCAAATCAACCCATCTCAAAAACTTGGATTTAGAAAAAAAAAAAAGCTTTTTTTCTTCTCTCAAGTTACAGCTCTCAAAAATTGAAAGCACACGATTTGATCAATATCTATTTGTTAAACATTAAAGGGGGGCAAATTACAGATAATCGTTTTCAATTTTTTTAAAAGGGATTTTTTTAAGTCATCTCACTTTTTAACTCGTAACTATTGGAAAATTTGATTTTTAAATTGAATTTCTAACGTTGTATGCGTCTAGGGTTTACAATAAAAAACAAAATACGAAATTTTCATAAAAGGGTATTAATATTGCAATCTCTGTTTAATGGTTTGCCCCCTTCCCCTGAAGGGAGAGAGGGGAGTACAATTAAAAAATACAATTAATTTTTTTTTTTAAAAATCCGGAGTCGGAGTTGGAGTCGGAGTCGGGCGTTTCAAAATCCAGGAGTCGGGGTCGGAGTCGGCCAATTTCCTTCAGACTCCGCAGCCCTGCATACAAGAGCACTAATGAGCAACGTTGTGGAATTGCACGATTTTCTCACAACTGGTTTTACTGACGTCGCAAGAGTATTTTGAGTTAATCAGTTCTTTCTTACGTCAAGTATAAACAATTCAAAAGATCAAAACCTCCGTGTTCGCCAAAATAAAACAATGTTATCGGAATTTCAAATCCATATCCATTAATATAAAATAATGATGTAAATAATTTATGAATAACGTAAGTAAAACTTACATTCCGTTTTTAATTCGAAACGCTATAAGTTCAAAAAGAGTAGATGAATCTCAGTGTTCTTTTTTTTTTTTTTTTTTTTGAGCAATCACGATTGCTTATTGTTCTCACTTGACTATGTTTTTGGCGTGCTATGATTTTATTTTCCCGTTCCCGCGAGCACCCTCTGCCAGCACCACCGTTGACCATTCTCACGATGCTGCTCCTCTAGCGAAAACCGTCTCCAGGTTGCGTCCATATCCTACACGCATACATACACACACGCATGCCTGCACACACACACACACACAAACCCACACACTCATGCCTGACCACAGACACAAACACACGCCTGCACACATACACGCATACACACACGCCTGCACACAGACACAAACACACACCTACACACACACTCACTCACACACACCTACACACACACAGAGACACATGTCTGCACATACGCAAAAAAACACGTGATTGCGAAAAACATAATTTGAATTCAAGATGTCAAAATTCAAATTATTATTATTTTTTAATTTTATTTTTTAACTTAGTGGAAAAGCAGTATCAGGATAAGAATGGATAGCACTCCATCTTTTTGAAAATTGATCTTTGAATTCGCTGATCTCTTCGCAGTACGTCCAACGGTTGGACTAATGCTCTCTACAGTCCTTTCCTGTGACTTGTGTTCACAAATCTGAAAGCAGTTACAATATTGTACTGTTCCTGTTCCAATATAAATATCAAGTTTTTAAGCAATTGTTTCTGCTTAAATTGACTTTTCATATCCAAACATGTCATTCTAAAATGATTTTCACATGCTTAGAAAATTTTAAGTGTAGTTTTAATGATTTTTATCACATACAAGAGAATAAATAAAATCACAAAACATTAAAAAAAAAAAAATAAGTAAAAGTTTATTTTTTAAATGAAAGCACACATAATTGTTGTACAAATATTACTTATATATGTCTTAAATGTGACTACTTACTTTAAACAATAGTGTTTTCCACTAGCATTCTAAAATTTTACCCTGTATCAGCTTATAGATAAATGTCCTTCCGTTACCGTATTTTTTCCCTTCCATTACCATTAAAAAACGTGCAAATTAAATCTAGATGAAAATTCTAATTGGGCCCCCTTGACAAGGAACATAATTCTGCTTTGCATAAAAAAACATTCGTTTCCACACCCAATCAGTTCTTCGTGAACTAACTGAGATGTAGTATTTTGGCAACGGAAGGACATCAAACTGTCACCTTAGTAATGAACCTATTTCACGGTTGAAAAAAAATAAATTTTAAATTACTTACCGAAAGGTTTAACTAGATATTAAAAAGATTAAAGTTAACCTAAATATTATACGCGGGTAACAAGTATATTGAAATTACAATACGTAACAAAAAAAAAAAAAGATTTTTTTGCTCTGAAAAAATACTAAGATAAAACTTGAAGTTGCCCTTAACTTTCTGGAAGTCATCAAACTATTTGGAAAAAACAGGTTAAGATTCAAGAAAATCATTTATTTTTGAAGAGAATGGTATAAGGCAAGTAACAGAATGTTAAATTTTAAATTTCAAGTGCTGTCATGTCGCCTTTTTCCTGGAATTCACCTATTCTCAAAAATAGCTAAAATCGCAAATTGTTTCAAACATAATATTTTAATACTTCAAGCCGATTCCTAGGAATAGAATATGCCTCACACATCTAAAGAATTAGATGAGTATATAAAAATAAAAAAAAAAAAAATAAACAAATAAAATAGCAGCACCTTTTAAACAAAGCACCAAAAACACTTTTTTTCCATTAAAATATTCTTTAACCGCTTTCAAAAAGAAAAATAATTAAAATTAATAAGCTTATTAAACTAAATACATCATATCAAAAAAAAAAAAAAAAAAAAAAACGGCTGTTTTTTCCCACTTGCCAAAAAATTATTTTTTTAAAGGAATTAATGTACTTTCCGAAACAAATAAGAATAATAAACTGTCAACTTAAAGAAATAATTTTTAATGCCAAGGGAAAAATATCGTCTACACATATCGTAATGTAAAAACATAAAGGACTTCAGTTTATCCGCAGAAAACTGAATACATAAATTAAAAACTTTAGAGTGAAAATAAAAACAAGTCACATTAACAACAATTATTTCACAGTTAAAACCATTGCTGCGGACCATTGAGTCGGAGTCAATCTCATTTTGGGATAAAAGAGTCAGATTCGAAGCCGAAAGATGATTTAATTCAAAGACTGGGAGTTGGAATCGCTCATTTCCCTTAGCCTTAGAGTACGCAACTCTGCCAATGTTTGCGGAGTCGGAGTCGGACTTATTTTGAGATAAAGGAGTAGGAGTCGAATATCCAAGAGTCGGAGTCAGTCATTTTTCCTCCGTGTTTAATTTTTTGCCGAAACTACGAAGTCAGAGTCGGAGTCCGGCTAATTGTCTCGCAAAGGAGTCGGATTCGGAGCCAGGTGCTTAAAAATTACCGGAGTCGGAGTCAGGAGTTTGTCATCAAGAACTATTCCCAACAAAATTTGTTTGAGGTAAGTAAATCTGCCTTCAAGTGCGGAATCTACAGTGACTTTATCCGAAGGCGCTAATATTAAGGGATTTGAACTTTTCAAAATTGAACGGAAAATTGTTCAAATAAAAAGATATTTTATATACATGTTTATCATCAAAAGCTTTTTCCTACAACGTTTGTTTGAAGCAAATTCGCCTTTTAGTTCAGAATTGCAATGAATTTCCCCGTGGGCGCTAACGTTACATTTTTTTGAACCGTTTAAAATTGAACGAAAAATAGTTCAACTCAAAAAGTGATAAGTAAGAATGAGGTGTCTGTTTATGCAAATTAGCATAAAATGCTGTAACCGCCGCTACGTGGCCCAAGTTTATAACTGATGGCTAATTCAGTCTGTTATGTTCTGTTTTTTGAGAGTGTAATGTGTTTGTGTTGCAGCGCCAGAGTGTCGCTAATAAAGGTGTTTTTTTTGCACAAGGTGTTAAGTGCATTTTTTGTACCTTAGAGCTATCGAAGTTGGTAATTTTGGCCAACAAATATGGTCCGTCTCACAGGAGCTGTGTGGATATACGCTCCTAAGAATCAGTGAAATTCCAGTGGTACAGTGCATTTAGTTGTGAAAGTATTACGCGTATATCGTTATAAGGTAAGTGAACGCTTATACGATTGTACCATGTCTGAAACTCTTAAAGAACTATTATCGAGAAAGCGAGTTCTCAAAATACAACTTACGAAGTTCAAACAAAAGGTATCTGTAACTGAGTTTGAAATTAGTGACTTTGAACTATTAGAACGTAAGCATAAAGATTTAGAATTGGAATTAAAGGCTTGTTTTAAATCTCTTTATGTTGCATGTAATGAAGATGCTACTGAGTCTTTTGAAAAGGAGCAAGAAGAAATTAACGATGTTTTAGATGAATTGGCATACGAACTACATCGAAAGCATTCAAAAGCGAAAAGTGACTTTAAGGTAAATTCGAGGGTTGAATCGAACTCGAATGCCGAGACAAATGTTAAGTTGCCTAAAATGAACTTGCCGTCGTTTTCAGGAAATTTGCACGAGTGGCTTTCCTTTAAAGACATATTTCTAGCAAGCATTCATCAGAACAAAAATTTATCTGATGCAATGAAATTACAGTATTTAAAATCATCGTTAAAAGGCGATGCTTTTCGGATTGTACAATCGATTTCAATTGTAGATAGTAATTATGCAGTAGCTTGGTCTCTGCTAGAGGAACGTTATTCAAATTCCCGGGAACAAGTTTATGCTCATCTAAAGCGCTTTTTTAGAATTCCTGCAATTCAAAATGAATCTGCCGCAGCAATCTTAAATTTAATAGATATAAGCACTGAGTGTGTGAGGTCTTTAGAAATGTTAGATCAAAAGGTAGATGGTTTTTCGTCTGTAATTCTAACTTTTATTTTAAGTCAAAAGTTAGATACAAACACTAAGCTATGGTGGGAAAGGAATCTGAAAAAAGATAATTTGCCGAAGGTATCGGGATTATTAGACTTTTTGAAAGATCATGCGCGTACTTAAATGCTTCAAAAACAAATGTAAATGTTAAACAAAACCAGGCAAAACCGGCCGCAATGGTTTCCGGTGTAGTGGATAAAGTTTTGCAAAAGTGCATAATTTGTGGTAAAGGAAATCATAACATTTCCTTTTGCTATCAATTTCTTAAATTAAACGTAAGAGATAGAGTAAAAGCTCTTAAGAAGCACAATTTATGTTTTCTGTGTTTTGATAGAAATCATGCGTCAAGAAATTGCGTTTCAAAATCTATGTGTAATATTTGCAATAAAAAGCATAATACTCTTTTATGTTTTGATACCGAGAAAAAATCTAATTTGCTTACTGGTTCGCGAGGTCAGTTGAACGCAGTGGAAGTAAATACTAACGAGATTTCCCAGGGGGTCGTACTAGAATCAAACATAAATCATTTGAACGTAGATGCGAGTCCGTTTGAACCAATTAGTGACAAGCAAAGTTTTGCAGGGTATTCCAACGAATCGTTTCAATCGAAGAGAGTTTTATTAAGTACAGCGATTGTTTATATCAAAAGTAAGGTTGGAAATTTCTTTCCTGCTAAGTGTTTGTTAGATTGTGGCTCGCAGAGCCAATTTATGAGTTGCGAATTAGCGGACAAATTAGAACTGAGGAAAGTAAAAGCAAATGTTTCGGTATCTTGTTTGACTGGGGTGTCAATGAATGTTAAATTTAAAACGTCAGCTGTGATTCGTAACAAGGGTGGAGGTTATTCTCGGGTTTTGGATTTTTTAATTGTTCCGAAAATAACTCAAATTACTCCTGTTAGTCATGTAACTATCTCGGAGATGGGAATATTTGAGAATGTTAACTTAGCTGATTCTGAGTTTAATAGGCCAGGGAAAATTGAATTGCTACTAGGAGCAGAAGTGTTCTTAGAATTATTAAGATTTGGTCAATTGCATGTACCTAATTCAAATTTAGTATTGCAAAATACTGTGTTTGGCTTTATTGTGGGTGGTAGTACTAAAGATAATTCCCAGCCTAAAGACTTGCATTGCGGGTTAATTAATGAGGCCGAATTAAGTAGGGAAATTAAAAAATTCTGGGAAATAGAAAGTATTGACGAAACAGATCAATTTAAAAGTTCCGAAGAAATTGAGTGCAATGAGCATTTCTTAAAAACTCACAAACGAGATCAATCGGGAAGGTTTGTAGTTCAAATGCCCTTTAAACAGGATCCGCGGTTATTAGGAGATTCGAAACAAATAGCCATAAAAAGGTTAAATTCTTTATGGAATCGATTGAACAAAAATCCAAAGCTCGCAGATTTGTATTGTAAATTTATGACTGAGTACGAACGTTTGGGTCACATGGAAAGAGTAATGGAAATTAAAGACCCTACTCCATGTTATTATTTACCTCATCACGGTGTCTATAGGCCTGAGAAAAACTCAACAAAACTTAGAGTAGTGTTTAATGGCTCGCAGATAACTTCTACGGGGGAATCGTTAAATTCCTTGCAAATGAATGGCGGAGTTATCCAAGAAGATTTGTTTTCTATAATTTTAAGGTTCAGGACTCATCGCTATGCATTTACTGCAGATGTCCGAATGATGTACAGAATGATTAATGTGGATGAAAGTCAACGTGACTTGCAAAGGATTGTATGGAAAAATTCTAAAAGTGAAGAGGCCAAGACTTATAGGTTATGTACGGTAACATATGGTACAACAAGCGCACCATACCTCGCCATGAGATGTCTCAAGCAGTTAAGTGTAGATGGGGAACAGCAGTATCCAAAAGCTTCAACCATTGTGAAGTCAGACTTCTATATGGACGATGTTCTGACCGGAGCGGCGGATTTAGAGACTGCGAAGGATCTTAAAGGGGAAATTATAGAACTGTTAGGAAGTTGTGGAATGCATCTTCACAAGTGGTGCGGCAATCATCCAGAGTTGATTGATACATCATCAGATGCAGATTGCTACGATTTTGATAAGCTGAGCGACACGAAAACTTTAGGACTGTTATGGAAATCACAGAATGATGTTTTTGCTTTTAATTTATCCTGTGAAGATCAACCTAAAGTTACGAAAAGAACTGTCCTATCTAAAATTGCGAGGATATTCGATCCATTGGGGTTGCTTGGCCCCATAGTAACAAAAGCTAAAATTATTCTTCAGCGTTTATGGAAGTTAAAAGTAGACTGGGATGAATTTCTACCTAAAAAAGAAACTGAAGAATGGCTTCGGTTTATTCATGCTCTGAAGAAAACTAGTAACGTTTACGTCGACAGATATGTTCTGACTGAAACTCCAGTTGTCAAGACAATTGTCGGCTTTTCCGATGCTTCAGAAAGTGCATATGGAGCGTGCGTGTATATGGTTTCGTCTAATGCAAGAAACTCATCCTGCTCCAAATTACTCTGCAGCAAAAGCAGAGTTGCTCCAATTAAAACCGTTACAGTTCCACGGCTGGAATTGTGTGCAGCAGTGCTATTAGCGAAGTTGGTGACAAAAGTGCTAAGAGTTCTCAACTTAAAGGATAATTTGATTTACTTTTACTCTGATAGTACTATAGTGCTAGCGTGGCTACAAAGATCACCATGTGAGTTAAAAACTTTTGTTGCTTCACGAGTAGCTACAATTCAGAGATTGACAGATATCAATCGTTGGTTTCACGTAAAATCGGAGGAGAATGCGGCTGATTTGGTATCGCGTGGTTTGGACCCTGAACAATTGATAAATAATGACTTTTGGTTTAACGGTCCACCTTTTCTAAAGCAGGACACTCCTAATTTTCCTTTCGATCAGGAAAATGTGGAACTTGATGATGAATCTTATCTAAAAGAGATTAAATGTTTGACTGTTGAAAACCAACCTACTGTAGAGTTAAAAAATGACTGTGATTTTTCTTTTGTAAATGAATTTTTAAAATTAAGTAATAATTATGACAAAATTCTTCGCATACTTTGTTATGTTCGTAGGTTTATTCATAATTTGAAAAGTAAAGATAATAAATTAACTGGAGTTATCACTTCAAAAGAAATATGTGATGCTGAAATTTTAGTTATTAAAGCAGCACAATTATGTTTAAATGATGAGTGTAAAACAAAAAGGGCAGGTAATTTATGTAATTTAAATCCATTTATTGATGAAAATGGTGTCCATAGAGTAGGTGGTCGGCTTGAAAAAGCATCTTTGCCTTTCAATCATAAATGTCCTATTCTTTTGCCAAAAAACTCTAAGTTGAGTGAAATTATATTTTACACTTATCATTTAAAATTATTGCATGCAGGTCCGCAAGCTTTATTAAATGTTGTTCGTACAAAATTTTGGCCTTTAGGAGGTAGAAATTTAGCTAGAAAATGTGTTCATTCCTGTGTTACTTGTTTTAAGTGTAAACCTATTTTAGCATCTCAAATTATGAGTAACTTACCTAGTGAAAGAGTAAACATTTCTTATGTCTTTAATTACACGGGATTGGATCTATGCGGTCATTTCTACGTTAAGTTTAAAAATCAAAGAAAGGGTGTTCTGAATAAAGTTTACATTTGTGTATGTATATGTTTTGTAACCCGAGCAATTCATCTTGAATTGCTCTCAGATTTAACTACAGATGCCTTAATAGCAACTCTTAAAAGATTTTTTGCTAGACGCGGAAAGTGTTCCAGAATATTTACAGATAATGCGACCAATTTCGTTGGAGCCAATGCTCAGTTAAAAAAGTGGTATAGTATGATAAATTTTCCAGATGAAAAATTAGCTTCTTTCTTTAATTCTGAAGGTATTGATTGGTCGTACATCCCTCCTAAATCTCCCCATTTTGGTGGACTTTGGGAGGCTGGTGTAAAATCTGTTAAACACCATTTGAAACGGGTAATGTCAAATTTAAGACTCACTTATGAGGAATTTGAAACTGTAATTATTCAAATTGAAGGGGTTTTAAATTCGCGACCTCTTACTCCCTTGTCAAATGATGATGATGACTTTCAATGTTTAACCCCAGGTCACTTTTTAGTTGGTAGGCCAATTTCTGCAATAGCAGAGCCTCAACTAATTGATATAAATGATAATAGGTTAAGCCGCTGGCAAAGAACCACTAAGGTAGTCCAAACTATTTGGAGAAAATGGAAAACGGACTACTTAAGCACACTTCAACAACGCTCAAAATGGATGTTTGCTAAGGATAATGTTAAATTGGGCTCTTTAGTTTTAATAAAAGAAGACAATTTGCCATGTTGCAAGTGGTTAATTGGTAGAATTATACAACTGCATAAAGGTTCCGATGATAAAGTTAGAGTTGTGAAGATTCGAACTGCAACAGGTGAACTTAAAAGATCGGTAACCAAGATTGCTCTTTTACCAATTGAAAATTGATTTGTGCTTAGTGTTATTTTGTATTTGTGCTATATTATTGTATATTTTGTGATGGACTCTTTGGTTTTTTTTTCTTTTCATTGATTTCTTTATGAAGTTTTCTTTAATATGAATGATTAACTTTTTGAAAATTTTGTAAAATTTATCAAGGCCGGCGGTATGTTTATGCAAATTAGCATAAAATGCTGTAACCGCCGCTACGCGGCCCAAGTTTATAACTGTTGGCTAATTCAGTCTGTTAAGTTCTGTTCTGTTCTTTGAGAGTGTAATGTGTTTGTTTGCAGCGCCAGAGTGTCGCTAATAAAGGTGTTTTTTTGCACAAGGTGTTAAGTGCATTTTTTGGCTTAGAGCTATCGAAGTTGGCAATTTTGGCCAACAATAACTGATATCAATGAGATTATTCAGATCAATTTTGACCTAGACTTATTTTTAAAATGAGTTTCAAAAAGTAATAGTTCCAGCTCAATATAGCTTGGTAATTCAGAAAGAAAAGAATACTGATAATAATAATAATAAACAAATAAGTTTTTCCCTCTCAGAAAAAATTGCTGTTTTAATTATTGAATTTTTACTACGCAAATTATATAAGAATGCAAACTCAGTTTTTATTTAACACCCACGCTAGTTAAAGTGCTACAAAAATGAGAGGAATACACGGCTAATTTAGATTTTATTGATATCTTGCTCAACCTCTCATATTTAAATTCAGTATATTTTTCATTGTTTATTTAATTACACTGACTCACGTAAACGATTACGAAACTCAACTTAGAACGAAAATAAGGCTTGTTTTCGTTTAATTTCACTTGCATACTACACTTTTGTATGAATCCTCGCATTACTTCTTGAGATATAGCAGTCACATAAAACGATAAAAATTATTCGGTGATCCATCCTTTTGAGATGACTGAAGCCAAAAATAAATGAGCAACTCGCCCTTTAAGATATACCCATAGACCAAATTTTGTCTTAACCCTTGTACAGTAGACCCTCGTTTTACGCGGGTGTTATGTTCCACGGAAATGCTGCGTAAATCGAAACCGCGTAAATTGAGACCTAATATCAAAAATAGGGAATGGGTTCAAAATAGGGATTAGGTTCCGTAGATAAAAAAATACTTCATTCTAGTGATGACTAATTGTATAAAAAGTTTAATGTGTACTTATATCGATTTTTATGCATAATATGCATAAAGAAAACAAACTAATTTCGTGTTCTGTTTATGAAGAAGAGCTGGCTATGATAGTCTTTTGGTAGTCATTAAGAATTTTTCCTCTAATTCTTTGCTGAGCATTAACGCATCCATGACCACTTGCGTCATTTCCTTGATAAAATCTTCCTTTACTAACAAATCAGAAAAAAAAGATTATTTCTATTGTCTACGAATGGTTCAAAATTTTCAATGTGAGCGTTTTTGGTTGTGTGTCACCGGAGTCGGTATCCTCGTTGGTTTTGACCTCCTTTGTCACTCCTAAAAGCTCTTCTTCCAGTGAGTTCTGAACTGTGTGAGTTTGATCACTTTACTTCTAATGGAAAAAGCTCTGGAACCAATCGCATAAAATGTCTCCAAGGACCCAAGTTCGATTATTAGCACGCCAAAATGCAGTTAGTTACGAGTAATCTGCAATCTATAGGAGCTTGGGTTTTGAAAGAGAGGAAAATGTTACCTGTTTGCATTGCCGCATCAGCGTAAAACCGAAACTCATCTGCGTAAATAAAATAAAGGTGTCAAATCTTCAACCGCGTATAATCGAAACCGCGTAAAATAAACCTGCTGAAAACGAGGGTCTACTGTATTACTTTTTGAGATATATCAGTCACAGATAATAAAAAAGAAAGGAAAAAAAACATTCGATTGCTCCACCCTCTGGTGTTATTGGCCCCAAAATCTGTCCCCCTGTTGCTTTCTAACATTTTATTTGATTCCGTTCATCATTTTTTGAGCAATGACAGTCACGCATATCGATGAAAACGTTCAGTTACTCCACTATCTTGAACGAATTGACGCAAAAAAACCACGCAGCCCTAAATCATATATGGGTACTTGCGGGTATCGTTCGAATTCTTACTACAGGTTTTGACGTAGAATGGCCCCAAAAAATCGGTCACATACAAACGCACACTATTCTTGAAGAAAAGTTTAAAATAATTTATCGAACGTCCGAACTGAACGCCGTAGAACGTTTTACAGTTGGTAGATAGCGAGTCACAAGAAATAAGATAACGTAAAGCTTGTATTCTTTGCTGAAAAACAGCCGAGAGTTGCGAACCAAAACGGAATAATCTTTTTAGAATTCATCAAGAAACTCAGTTAGTCCAGTCCCATTTTTAACGGAGACATTCATTACAGGCAGTAATCATTTATTCTGCAAATTTGGTGTTAAACAGCATTTTTGTACATTTGCATTTTTCTTACCAACTGAATGAGCGAATTTCGGTTCTACGACATTTTGGACAGGCGACATTTTGGCCCGGCGACATTTTGGCCCGGCGACATTTCGGATCGGCGACATTTTGAATAGGCGACATTTTGGCCCGCGACATTTTGGCCCGCGACATTTTGGGCCGGCGACATTTTGGATCGGCGACATTTTGGATCGGCGACATTTTGGATCGGCGACATTTTGGACAAGCGACATTTTGGACCGGCGACATTTTGGATCGGCGACATTTTGGACTGGCGACATTTCGGCCCGGCGACATTTTGGGCCGGCGACATTTTGGCCTGGCGACATTTTGGACAAGCGACATTTCGGCCCGGCGACATTTTGGACCGGCGACATTTTGGCCGCGACATTTTGTCCCGCGACATTTCGGTGGCGACATTTTGACCCCAAACCCTGGAGAATGAGTGAAACATGTCGGAAAACCTTTGGAAACATTTTATATTTTTTAGTGAAACATTGTGTAAGACGCGTGTAATCTGACACGCTCTACTTGCGACATGGATTTGACTCGATTCTTTTTCACGAACTGTTTCAAGGTCTGTTTTTCAAGTTCTTAATTGAGAGATTCACTGCTGCGTTTAAGATTAGTGGGAATGAAGTTGTATTTTGGTGATTTTGTGTGAATGGCTCCTATTGAAAAAGTAAAAAAAAAAAACAATCTTTGGATAAATCTTTTAAAACCGCCCTTTCTGCTTCAGAGGAGCTTATTGTTATTATTTCATCGTTATCAGGTTACTTAACCGCGTTGAATTTGTCAAAAGCCGTTTTATTTTTAAAATTAAATAAAGCGCTTTTAATTTTGCAGATGACTATTATGCATAATGACTATGCTGCAAATGATAAATATTTTTGAAGAACAAATTGCTCACCCTTTCAAACTTTGCGCCCTCCTTTGAACACTGACGTAAGATCAGGTCCCCGAAGGGATGGATTTACCTATAAGCTAAGCAAGCTATAGCTTAAGGCCCCCGCCTTGATGGGGGCCCGCAAATCCCCCCCCCCCAAAAAAAAATGCACGATCCGTTCTGTAAAACAAATGAAGTCTACTTGAAAAAATGTTTCCAAATGCTTGAAAATTTAGGGAAATGTAGTTATAAACCTGGGATTTTAAAATTTCTAACAAATGCAATAAGAAAGAAGATACCAAAGCGTGCCGAATTCAGCTTCTTGGTACATTTTGTGCATCAGAAATACAAAAATAATGATTCTCACGTTTCTATAGCATATTGCTTAAGATAAATTTTTGTGACTCACATGTTTCATGTATTGCCATTTATTCGATTCTAAATTCAGTATTTTGGAAATTATTTTGTTATTGCTTGCTTTTATTTTTTCTACTGCACACTGTTAATCTATTTGGCAAGAGAGAAAAATGTTACACTACTTTATTCTTTTTCGTTTTCTACACTACTTTTATGATAAAAAAAAATGCTGTTATGAGAAATCACTAATTATATCTATCTTTTAACTTGAAACAGGTGTTTCTTTAAAAGTTAGAACAATTCTATAAAACTATACAATCAAGTAGTATCAAAATAGCATAGCCTAGAAAGTGCAAATGAAGTGCTTCAAAAAAATTTCCTTATTCTAGAATCTTTGAAAATAATTAAATAAAGTATAACTTCAATTTGATGATACATTTCACTGGTCCGGATTTCACTGCATTAAATGTCTATGCTCCACGATTTAACAATTTACTTGATAAAACAATCATTTTTTCTTGTCCCTTGACAGTCCTTAAATCGAGGTTATGGTGCATGTCTTTGAAAAATTTGAGAAGTGCTTCGATCTTATTTCTTACAACACGTGTACACTGTTAAAAAAAATCACTAAGTCACTGATTATTTCCGTGTACCGTTTCGGGATTTCACGGGTTTTCATCTATTGCCCCGTAAAATCAAGTATCTTTGCAAAAACGTTTCCTAAATTGCTACAAGTTCCACGAATGCTGACATTTCACTGTTGTGAAAAATATTTTTAGCTACTCGTTTAGAGCTTTGGAAGTAGCACTTTTATTGGATTGGGTTTTGGAAGGATAAGTCATATGTTACCTTCATGCAAAGTTACATCAATATTCACTAGGGAGGGGGGAGCTCTATTTTTCTTCATTGCATTGCATGAAACAACTACTAAAAGAAAAAGAAAAGAATCCTACCATTATTTCAAAGAAAACGTAAAATAAAATTGACAGCTTTAAGTTAGCATATCTTTGTGTTCTAAAATCAAATATAAAAAATTAAATTAGATAATCTTAAGTAAAAATATACTTTTTTATTCCTTCAATCAAATATTTGTTTTTTTTTGTTGCTATGTAGAATGCCTATTTAGCAAAAAAAACAAGTGTTTAATATAGAAACTTTATTTCAGCATGTATTGCATAGTTTACTCTTAGAAAACAATTGTCTGCAAAATTTTAGATGCATATTTGAAAATATAAATAGGTAAAAAGTGCAGATATGCAATAAATCTTTTGGTAAATTAATTTAATATAATTTTTATTAAATTATTATAAAATATACCTTTGCTTTTTTTGCCCTAAGTTATTATTATTATTATTTCGAAACATATGTAACATGAAATGAAATAAATGTATAATATAAACACTTAGAATATTGTGATAATTATTGAGATTTAAGGGGGAAAAAAATTTAATTGTGTGGAGTGGACTGGTTCGGACCAACGTGCCGAACAAAGAGTGAACCTACTTACCCCACTTTCTTGGTCTGAAAAAGTGATGTCATATTTTTTTTTCTTTTTGACAAAAAATGAAAAAAAAAAAAAAAAGCCAATTATTGTGAACTAAAAGGACTGACTTCAAGAAAGAAATTAAATTTTTTCACACGATTTTGATGAAAACCATTGAAAAAAATAATAATAATAAAGTTAGTTTTCTGAAAATTACTCAAGACATCTGAAATAACACTTTCTGGAATAAAATTTGTTCAATACAACTGTACCATGTGATTTCATTACAGGATTTGTTGGACCATAGGTGCTCTTTGTTGGTCATAAAATAAAACAAAAAATATTAATAATATTAAAATAATTGAGACTGGTCCAACGTGTCCCACGGTTCAATTTAGCCCATTTCCCCCTCTATATGTATGTTCCCTGTACAAATCCAGTTTTCGTGGGATCTGGACCAAATTTGGCAGGGAGGTACTTGGGCACCCGAGAAGGAACGTAGGCGGGTTTTCGAACGCCAAAAAAGAACCGAACCGTTCGAATTTAAATTTTAGGCCCCGAAAATGGCGTTAAATGACTCTTTCTACCCGAAAAAGTTATCTGACCAGTTCAATTTTGGCGCCATTCAAAAGCCAGCGAAACATACCCATAAAGTTCATTCATTTCCTTCGAATTGAAAAAAAAAAAGGAAAAAAGGCTGTAAAATCACCGGGAAAAAATTAAAAAGAATCATTAAGCCTAATGGAATAGAAAATTTTATGTCGAAAATTTATCGTTTGCGCGATCTCATTTTAAATTAGCGTGAAATCAACTATGAAGGTTGCCACTTTTTTTTCTCGACTGGGACTAAATAAAATTTTGTTTTTGTTTTGAGGTAAAAATTTTCCCTTTTGATTATTATTCGGCAATTTATCTTCTTTCTTTTTTCCTTTGGATTTTAGGTGTTGCGTTTAATTTATTCGGGAATTTTTGACTTGCCGTTTTCTTTCTTTAAGAATGATTATTTTGACAGGAAAATCACAATATATTTTTTTCTCTAATTGAAGCCTGAATGTTGAACATGCTTCACGTCACACTCTGTAAAGCCGGGCAATGGAGCTAGTATTAAATAAATAAATCCTTCCCCGGAATATCAGGTGATTAGGTCTTAATGTTTGAATTGTGAAAAATACGAACTTAATCACTTTTAATAACAACGATTATTTTCGATATGCCACAAAATATGTCAATATGAGTACCAAATTTTAAAAATGCCTAATATTCAGAGTTTAATTTTTAATTACGGACACTATGTTTGAGATGGCAACTTTTACTTTTTAAGTATTTTTTAGCTTTCACGGAACTTGAAACTACATTTTTGTTTTCAATAACGGCATGTTACCCTTTCAAGAAAAATATTAACTTTCACTCATTCATGAAAATTTAATATTTTTTGAGGTAAGTAATAAGTTAGTTAAAGTTCAGAGGAGAAGTGTAGCAGAGTTCAGGTTTGCCTATCAGTGGCGGAATTCAAGGCTTGAGGATCTGTCAAGATGTATTTTTGGAGATCCCTGAGGTGTGAAAGCTATTTTTCATGTATTCTTTTGGACAAGGGGTCCCATGATCCCTCCCCTATGTCAAGGGACCCCTTGTAATTGCGACATTTACGACATACGAATCCTGCCACTGCTGCCTACTGGCAATGGGCGACATGTAGCAAAATTCGGCCCTACTTGAATTATCATATCCCTTGATCTTCAGAGGTAACTATTTTCTGACTGGAATCAACTACAACATGTTTAATAACATACAGGGGCGCCCCGAACTTAAAGTTTTGGGAGGGCGGAAATTCTCAATTTGCCGACTGGAACTCCAAATTTTGCCGAATGAAACTCCAAATTTTTGCGAATGAAACTCCAAATTTTTCCGAATGAAACTCCAAATTTTTCCGAATGAAACTCCAAATTTTTCCGAATGAAACTCCAAATTTTGCCGAATGAAACTCCAATTTTTGCCGAATAGAACTCCAAATTTTGCCGAATGATAAAAATTTTACAGAAGCCTCAGACAAAATTTGCCGAATAAGGGAATTTTTGAAAGGTTGCATCAACCTCTCATCGTTGCGCCCTTTGATAACATAAAAATATTGACAAACAGATGGCTCTGCTACATGAGTAAAATATTTTACCATTTCACTTTGACCTACATTCTCCTGCACTGCAAAACGAGTAAAATGTTTTACCATTTCACGTTGTCCCACATTCTCCTGCAGCGGTTGAAATCCCACAACGACTGAAAAATATAAACCAAACGATTTTAACCAAACCTTTTTCTTTTATATTTCGTTTCTTATGAAATGCTACCAGGGGCGCTCACAGAAATTTTCGGGCCCGTCACAAATGACTTTTACTGGTCCCCTCCACATTGTTTACCCCTACGTATATTCCTCATTTAAAAATCTCGGGAGCCCCTTAAGGCTCGGACCCGGGCTAACAGGCGTCGCTTCTCCCCCCTCCCCCCGTGCAAGCCCCTGAATGCTACATGTCATGTTTAGCTATTGTCTCTTGTTTTACAAATTCAAAAAGCTAGCCCTTACAATCAGCAATTACTAAAAAAATAACGGAAATTCTGATTGCTTCTCTATCAGATTGCCAAACAACAAACAGAAAAGAAGCGTTCACAATATTTTTTTCAACAACGATTAAAACACCCGCAAAACATTTTCAGAAAAAAATTTCATGACCACCTCTCAATATTTTTGACGAGGACAATGACCTTCCAACCCCCCTCTTTATCAAATCATTTCATTCTCCAGCAAAAGGTGCAGTTCTTCATTGAGGCGCCAACAACCGGAAGAAAAACAAAAACCCAAACAATGAAAGGCAAAAGCCGTCTCTTAAAAATCAGTGCTACCAAGTGAGAAAACCCCTTGAGGGCCACTTTATCACAGGATGTGCCGCGAAATTTCTAACCTAAATTATGGTTTACCCATTCCTCGAAGAGGTCAGAGACCTCTGGCTACCGGAAATGAGCCGTTGTTAATTTGCTGACCTACATAAAAGATTCGTTAAGCAAAAAAACTGATTTGCAGTTGAGAAAAAAAGAGGTGTTGCTGTAGATGCCTTTTGTTTTTTTTTATATTTTTAATACTTTATTTTTTCCGTGAGTCGTTATGTCAATGAATAACTCTATCCGACAGATGCTTTTTACTGCTTGATGCCCAGCGGCAATCCCCATAAAATCGCCTCGTAATTGTTTTATTCTTTTTATATTAATGAGTGCTTTTTCTCTTTCCCCTTTTATGACCTTCCACTCACCAGTGCAAGTGAATTGGGCATGAATGGGATCAATCTAAAAAAAATATTTTCACCGAGTGGGAAATGCAGTAGTGAAACAGACCAGTGAATCCCTTTAACAAAATTAAAACTCCGACACTTGCTACCGTTAGTGATGAGTTAATGGGAGAATGATTGCGGCTGTGGGCTGCAGAAGGGGATATTCTCATTCCAAAAGAAATGTTGTCAACATGAGCGTATCGTCGCCTCTGGGCAACAGTAGGATATCATACTGTTGTTCTGAGTCGAAGGTGTTTTACTGTAGCTATGAAGCGCGAACAACTTTTGATTGTAAAAAGTAACAGAAAGTTAAATCAAGCAACTGACAAAATCCGACATCTTTAGCACTTGCTATATCAATTGCTCGGTTTTATAGAAACTGTCTCACCATTGCAGGGAGCGGCAGCAAGCTGACAATCCTCAAAAAGTCTCTTATTGCCTACTACAATTAATATGATCTTAAATATTCAGCAGCTATGGGCAGCAACTTGTGATTTTTCCCTGAAACAGTACGCTGAAGAAATTCACCAGTTGCGGAAGATGGAGACGGGCGGCAGTTGAGAAGGATACTGTTTAACAGCTTTTTATTGCTCATTACTACAGTCAATATGAATCTGGTCAATATGACCAGCTCTGTTGCAGCTTTTTGGTGGTAACAGTGGGCTAATAACTTTTTAGTTACTTTGGTTGTTATCAGTAACTATCGAAATCCAGTATTGGCTTGGTATCATCAGAATTGGATCCATGAAGTGATAACTGCAGGGTACCGTTGGCAGCTTCTTACTGCGAATAACCAGTCAATGTAAACTTCTGCTGTATGGCTTTGGAAACACACAGTATATTATATTTTTCTTATTTTTCATATTTTGTACTAAAATTCTTTCTTAAAAAATTAATCCCGAAGTTACCTCAAACTGGTTAAGTTGGCCGGCACAATGGGGTCCTGGGGGGGGGGTACGAGAATGAGAATGTATGGCTTTTGACTGTGACAAGATGCCGAACCTAGTAACTGTAAGCTCCAGTAGACTGAATGAGGATGACGACTCAAGTAAGGTGTTGAATTTAGTATTTCTGCAATTCTTTCATTATTTGAATCAAAATCTGTCAAAGTACTTTTTGGAACAGAGGTGTTGTGAGACAAAGTTAACTGCAAGTGATGTCGAAATGTTTTTTTTTTTTTTTTTTGAGAGAGAGAGAGAGTCGTGATGGATCTTGATTGTAATATTTCGAAAGCCTGTTATCAAATGTTCCTCCACAGTCACCAAATTGCTGAACATTTTCTCCGTAGCTCCTCATTTATTTTCTCACCATTTTCTCCTTTTCGGAAGACCATCAAGAAAGACAGACCGAAAATAATGGAGGAAGCATCATTCACACCACATTTTAAAATTTTTCTTTATACCAAGTAGCCTTTTTGTCTTTCTTTTTTTCACATTTTAATTTTTCATCCCATTTCACTGATTGGTGTAAAAACTAATGTCACAAGTAGTTGTTCGAACAAAGCCAAAAGTGTACAAATTCTTTTTTTGTCAAAAACAGTCAAAAATTAAATTTAGAAAACCTTTTTAATATTGGATATGGTTTTCTTTGAAGGGTAGCAACATTTTAGATTATTTAGGGAGTCTTTTACACACTCTGTCATTGGAAATTAATCGCTAAGAACTATTCCATCACATCCATCGAGCAGCATGCTCCAAACATGTTGTTTAGGATTTGGGGACGGGGCAGGGAATATACTGATCCTACCAATTTAATCTCTTTGTACGTATTTTTAAAGTATCTTTTTTCTATCTTATTTACTTTTAGCTGTTCGTCATCTTACCCACTTCCCTCCGTCATCTTTCCTCATCATAAATGGGTAAGATGACGAAAAACCTTTTTTGTTTTTGATAAAATATTTTGCATACTTTAAAAGAAGATAACAAGGGTTTCAATTTCTTTTTCAACTTAAAAGTTTAAAGAAGTCGTGAGTATAAGTGTCAAAATGTTAATCTACATTCTAAAGTATTGGTTCCCAACTTGGTGGGCGATTGCCCCCAAAGGGACGATTTGGTTTCTGAAGAGGGCGATACATTTTTGAGGACGATAGGGAGCGATAAGTATTTAAGAGATAAAATAATAATAATAATATACAGCCAGCAAACATCGAAATTGAAAACGCATACGAAAGCGATTGCTCCGAGCTCAGACAACGAATTACAAGTCAAAAAGGAAACAAATTAAAGTTCAAGAGTTTCCTCCTCACACTCCAGTTAAACCTCAAGGAAGTATTTCATCATTCATCACCGAGTTTTAGAGTTTCAAATTTTAATTTTTTTTTCTTTTTTTTCTTTTCAATTTTGAGATTTAGGGTTTTTATTCCTCCAAATCCCAATTAAAAAAAAAAAAAAAAAAAAACGAGAAAAAATCATAAAAAAATGTATAAGTTTTTGAAAAGTACGTCAATGATGGTTTAGTATTTCCCCTTCAAACAGCTCAGTCCATTTTGCTACTACTGTCGCTCTCATCCGTTCATGGCACCCGAACGGTGGCTCATCGTCATCAACCGAACGGATGAATGTTGGTCTACCTCTGATAACTTGCGAATAATTGCCAAGGTATCTATCAATTTTGCCTAGTCATCTATTTTGATATCTATTTTGACTATTTTACATCACATCCTAATGTGAGATAAATAAATACCTTTGTGCTGAGCAGTAAAGTAAGAAAAAAAAAAGAAAAAACAACGTCAAAAAAGCAAATTGCAGATTACTGCAGATACGTGTTTCGGCGTTACAGGAACGCCTTTTTCAATGCAAAAAGTAATGAACTTATGGATGAAAAGACTGCCGACAAAAGCCTTTTTTTACGTTGTTTTTTCTTGCTTTACATCCTAATGTATTTACCAAGGATGTTAAAACATCTCATAATGCATCTATGAGTTTTAAAATTTGTTTTGTTTGTTACTATTTCATGTTTCAGGGCTGCCTTGAAAGGAAAATAACTGTCTCCTATATTTTATACTTACAAAAAAAAAAAAAAAAAAAGAGAGAGAGAGAGAGAGAGAGAAAGAAAGAAAAGAAAAATACACGCTTGAAATTAAGAAATTCATTGAACGAGATTTTAATACACGGAAGCTAGTTTATGTCATTAATAAATCAGTCAAATTGTTCAACTAGTTCATATTTTATGCTTTCCTCTTAATAACCAACAGTCACACTTCTTCGCGAACTGAGGTCTTCCAGTATGTCACTCACGATGCTAACAGTATTTAATTGATCATAAACATTATAATTGTTGCTATAATCGAATCACGTAATGTTTGTGTTTGTATAAGCTTCCTACCGGTATTAATGAAAAAACTAATTATGAAACCAATTTGCGAGAAAGTCAAAATGTGTCACATGGAAGAATTGAATGCGAAGCGTATTATATGCCACCAACAGCCTGAAGGATATCAGAGAGTGTGATTAATTATTATTATGAACAATCGCTCCTAAAACAGAATTTCACTACAAATAAAACTCTTTATCAGTGTTTTTTTTTTTTTTTTTTTGACATTATGTCTTTTGACTCTCTATGCAGGGGCGAACTGGCCCGCCGGCCCATCAAGCCTATGTGCCCTCAAACCTGAACACCTTTATTTATTTTTATTTATTTATTTTATTTATTTTTTTTACATTAAAAAAAAAATGATTATTTTATTTTTTAATGCAAATTCCTGGTTTAGTTTTTTCTTTTTTTGCTAACAATTTTTTTTTCTTTAACCCCGAAACCCTGTGTACAATCGCTTTTTTTTTTCCTTTTTATTTATTTACTAGCAAAAATACCTGGCGTTGCCTGGGTTAGTAATAATTGTGAGAAGCAATTGTTACATTCATTCGTTTTCTATTTTAACTGAAAAAACTCAAAACACACCGTTTTGACGTGATTTCAAATAGAGCTTCTTCTTAACCCATAAAAGTGAAATAGCAATAATATAAAGAACAAAATAGTATTCATTAAAAACGAAAGTACGACATTTAAACAAATTCCAAAATATTCAATTAAACTTCAATTGTTTTAAAAGATTTATCAGTTAATATTGTTACGAATTCTGTAAATAGTAATTATTGTAGTAACGTAACCTGTAAATAGTTTCCCGTAATGAATATACAGCCACTTTACATTCGGCTGAAGTATACGACCTCCCCCCTATTTCTTTTTTTCATTGATAAAATTTGATAACGGTCTACGCATTTCGAGAAACATTTCGAATGTTGTGGAATCTTTTCGATGTTTATAAAAGCGTCCCGCGTGATAAAAAGTTTAGTTTCGATTGAGAATTTGTTCTGAGAGTGTATCTCTGTTTATTGCGAGGCATTTCGCTGTGTTGTTGTGTTGTTTTCGTATTTGGAAGTAAATACGTGTGTAACCTTTGAGTTTACGGTGTTGAGTGATGTTTGTTTAATTGCTGATGATTAATTTAGCAGTTGTTAACGATTTCTTCTGTACATAGTGTAAATAAAGCTCCTGTGTTTTTATCAAGAACTGTGTCGTCCTTTCAAGAGAGTTGGAAGTCGCAGCGGATCCGTTACAATATATATTTTTTCTTTCATTTTTAACATCGACCTTAACTTTATATAACCTTCACTATATGAAGGCTTGCCAGACGTAACGGTTTTCAGATAAACCTCCAGTGTCCCAGTCGATTTACTTCACGTCCTCGTTAAATATAAATTTTATTACAGATGACCAAAAAAGTCTAAAAATAAATAACTGAAGGATTATTTAAAAAGATAACCCTTCACATTCCTTCACTTTGTCATTTCTGTACCTCAGAGCCAGACTAAGTCCAAAAATGGCGATTTTCTGCTTATTACTCCATTGTGTGTAGAATCTTAGTTTCCTAGTTCACATCGAGCCATGCAAACGTAATTCTAAAAAAAAAAAAAAAAACTCTGTAATTATATTTATTAATGTTAAAAGATCGCGCATCCTTTCCTTTGCTTGCCCCAGACAAATGTTTTTAGTATCTCCTGTAAAGTAGCGGTTACGTGACATGCGTTAGTCTGACTCTGAGGTACCGATTTGTATCATTGACTTTTAATATCGGATTAACTTGTGAGAAATTTTACAGCAAGATTAAAAACAAAAAAGATTTTCTTAAAAGGTCCTAGCCAATGCAAAGAGCATGTAAATATTCGGAACTCCAGCGCTCGAATACGCTACCTTGCGGTGATTTATAAAACTGCGAATGCAACTAAAACTTTGCCACGTTGCGTTCCATGTGTGTCTGTTGACGTAAACACAGGCAGTTTGTTCTGAGTATTTATTAACGCAATCGATGTGCCTTAGTTTGCTTTCAGCTACAGAAATTAATTCGTCCCTTAGTAGTATTCTCGAGCTCCTCAAAATAATGTTAGTTTTCATTATTTCCTTAATAATAGGTGAAAGCGAAAATTCTGGATTAACAAACTTGGATAACATTATACAAGGTAAAAAATTTTATTGTTTTGTATGAATTTGTAAGAATATGGGAGTTTTTTTAATCTTAAATTAATTAAACTTACCATATTTTACAGCAGCATTTAGTTGGAATAAGCAGTATGCAAAATATTTTCTTGAATATATTATCGTAGAACAAAATGAATAACCGAGAAAGAATTTACTTTATTCCTTTTATTCTCAGCTGAAAGGTATCGCCAAATTTGTTTAGGGTTATAATTTTGGCATTGTGCGAGCAAAGTAGCCTTGGCGAGATTTCGCGTTTTTAGTTAAACCATTTTCAAATTTTATCATGAGTGGAATAAAATGGTAGTAAGATTACAGAATTCGATAAGTAAAAAGAAATAATTGTCAATCAACTGAAACGAAAACTACCACCATATATCCGTGAGAATTTTGTTGATGATTTGCATAACATGACACAATTAAATCGTAACTCAGAAATTAGAAAAATCGAAACAGAAAATTTTTTAATTAACCGATTCGGGAATTCAAGAGAAATAACTCAGCTACGAATGGAAAACAAGCGCTAGCCAAAGCAAAGCAAAGAAGTATCATCTTCTTTTGGTAATAATTTGTAATGTCATATTAAATTTTCTAGCATTAATTGTTATTCTTGTCAGGCCACAATTATTATTTAGTTTTATCAAGAATTGATAAATATCGAATTCAACATCGTGAAAATGGCTGCTTAGAACTACGAACTACGTACTTTGCATTAATGTTAGACGTTTAGTAATGCTTCTTGAATTCTCATTTCTTTCTACGTGGGTCAGAATATCAACAAGACTTTGAAAATTAATTTAAAAAGAATAAAGCGAAACAGTCATACGTACGAACAAAAATCACAACACTTTTAGCATTTTCTTCGTTACCATGTGTGTTTGTTTTAGTTTTCAATTTCGCCATTAGACAGTGAC
This sequence comes from Uloborus diversus, assembly GCF_026930045.1. Taxonomy (NCBI): domain Eukaryota; kingdom Metazoa; phylum Arthropoda; class Arachnida; order Araneae; family Uloboridae; genus Uloborus; species Uloborus diversus. The sequence goes on along the minus strand of NC_072731.1, from coordinate 80,427,153 downwards.
TTCAGTGCCCCCTATAGTTCGTTGGAGTTGCGAATTGTTCACATACACACACACACACACACACAAATTTTTATTCCTGATTCAATCATTATTTACTAAAGTAACTTCAAACTATTAACATGTAGAAAATAAAAGTGTTTAAATGTACCTGCTTGCGTCGTGTTTTATTTATTACCTCTGGTTTCCGCACAGAATGGGTTCGTTTCCAAAATTTCAAAAGTATTTTTTTCTGAAAGAGCATGCTTAAAAACATGGGATCTGATCATTTTTTAAATAATTTGTTTAAATTTACTATTTTTAAAAAAGTACTTAAATCGGTGAGCTTTCATTCTTTACGCTTATGCCGATGACATCACAAATGATGAAATGCCATTCACAGAGCAAAATATTTAATTCGCATCTTTACTCACGTGTATTGGCAACGATATGGTTGATAGCAAGCGTAGAGCGCAATTTTAATTCGCGTCTTGATTATCAAAACGTGGAAACGCGGAAGAAAGATGCGCCAAATAGCGTCATTTGTGTCGCCATCAAGACCACGCCTAGTTTAAAAAATTGGACATTTTAAAAAAATAAACAAAAAATAACTGTTGGGGAAAATGAAAGTACTTTCTCGGTCGATGTTATTATTTTTGCTTATTCTATCATTTCAGTGACTAAAAGTACTACTTTTGACTGAAGGAAACATCCCCATTATATTGCGTGTTCTTGGTGCGATTTAAAATGTTAACAAATTTAATTTGTGGTAATCGCTTTGGGATACCTTTCCAAAGATGCTGTGCATCAGCTGTGTACATGAAGACTCAGTTTAGTGAGAAACCAAACGTTTGCACACTTTTACAATGTGTTCAACAATAGTCTAGTCTCTATTTCATATGATGGCTCTTTTGTACCATTGTACCAATATATAAACGAAGCAAGCTGTTTGCTGTTGCAAACCACCTTGCACGAGAAAGTTTACCTGGTGGTTTGGTGGACAATGATTTTGGACAATTTCCAGGGGTGCCCACAGGGGGGGGGGGCGGATTATGGCGCAAGTTGCACCATCAAAATTTTTGGGGGGGATTTTTTTCCCCAGATATTTTTTTCTTTAGAACATGAAATTTTGGAACGAAAAAATATTTAAACTTATTCAACAAGAAATAGATGCATTAATAATACTTTTTTCATGTACTCTTCAGGGCCGTCGCCAAGAGGGGTGGGGGTGCTACACCCCCCAGTTTTTCAGAAGTAGAGCCGCCAATTTCATTTTAGCGATGAAAATGAACGAAGAGAAAGGGAAACTCTTCGTTGTTTAAAAAAATTAAAATAGCAATTATAAATGAATAATTGAAATAATAGTGACAAAAAGTATTTTTCTGTAAAATTTGAATAGAAAATGTAAGTTTAAAATACAATTTAGGAACATCCATGAATCTCTTTTATTAAGAGTATCGGAAATGTACGCTTCAAACATTTTTATTAACGCAAAAAAAAAGTATTCAGTACAGTACACTCTTCACTACGACGCAGAATGGGTATGTCTGCCTAGTCAGAAACTATGGGCTCGGCTCAAATTAAAGTATTGTGTATAGAGTAAAATTAGCATAATGGGAGGGAGGAATGGCGACAAAACTAACATGGTGCACGCCTTGTCTCTCGGTGGCCCTGGTTATACAAAATTATGCTTCATGGTTCTTCAGTTAAAAAGAAAAAAAACATAAATAAATAGGACAGCTTCATTGGAACAACCCATAGGTTAGGGTTCGCCAAAACATTCCCTTTTTTTTTTTTTTGATGAAAAATATTGTCCTTAAAATCATTGCTAAGTGGAGAAAAATGTACGGGTCGCCGAAATAAATTTGAAATCGAGAGAGAAAAAAAAATAATAACAGTTAAATGCAAAGAGAGATTCAAAGTATTGTAATGAATACTCACACCAAAAGTTTTAAATTTTTGAAAGTAAAAATCGTAAGTAAATCATAGCTTGATCAAGAGATGCAGATGGCATATTTAAAATGAAGTGGAAGTGGAGACCTATAAGGTATAGTAGAAAATTACCAAATCTGTTCAAAATGTTATAAGTCCTTTTTCCAAGGCCGCAAACGCTTGTATTGCAAGAAAGCAAAAATATTAGGGGGGAAATTGAAAGTTTTGTTATGGAAAATCTAAGCAAATAATCGTGTTTGGCAAAGAAAAATTGGTAGAAAATATTACCACAATACGTTTATCAGTAATTAAAATTGACAATGAAGATAGTAGGGAAGTAAGCCAAACTGAAACGAAGAGTGGGGAACTCCTTCTTTTTACGTCCCCAAAGCTGGCCTGGAAGTGAGTTTTTAAAATTTAGGTTTTGAAAAAAATCCCGGAAAAATGTTCTCAAACCCCATCTTTTAGCCTAACGTCATTAAAGATGACCTACACGAGTATTTAGGACTGCAATTTCGAAAAACCATGAAACTGCTCCCAACGTAACCTCCGAGAAACGCCCTCTCAATTAATAATTCATCCTCATTCAAGGTCGAATAAATTTCGTCTTTTGGACTTTAATTTTAAAAAAAACTCCCTGGGTTTTCTCGAAACTGTCGTCGTCCAAATATTACCGAAGATCCTCAAAAATTTCCTTGTTAAGGCTTCAATTTAGAAAATTTTTCGGGGGAGAGATCTCCAAAACCTTCTACCCCTCTAACAGTATTAATAAATCGTCTACGATTACTTTAATTGAATTTCAATTTTGAAAATTTGCCATTCTCTCCACCCATTAACATTAACAAAAATCGTCTAAAATTGCGGTTTCTGCGGATAGAATTTTTTTTCGATACAATGTCTCTCTCTCTCTCTCGCCAACATCATCGAATAATGTCTCAAATCTCGCTTTTGGTGCTTCAATTACGAAACATTTCTGGTCGCGAACCCCTTCAAAACTCCCCCCCCCCCCTCCCCCTTTCATCGAAGGTTGGCTTATATTACGTTTCCAGAACTTTGATTTCAAAAAACTGGCGGTGCACTAAATTTTAACAAAAAGTCTACAATCGCGGAAGACTTCTAAATTTCAAAAAATTTCTAAGGGGGGAAGGCTGCATCTCTCTTCCTCGTAATATCACCATAAATCGTCTAAAACTGCATTTTTCGGGCTACAATTTTCAAATTTTTCGCGGGGGAGACCCCCGGACCCCCCTTTTACGTGTCACAATCACAAATATTTCACATTTGGGAATGCGTGCTTAAAGTTTGCATTTTGAAAAGTTATAGATCGATGACCCCGAGTCTCTTCCTCCCTTTAACATCACCATAGATCGTTTAAAACTGTGTTTCTCAAATAGCAGTATTGAAAATTCCCGAGGGAGAGTCCCCGGATCACCTCTTCTGAACATAATTAAATATAGCGTACGATTGTGTTGGGAACTTAAATTTGGAAAAATTATCGGGAGAGGCTATCCTGGAAGTCCTCCCCCCTCCCCCCCCCCCAACTTAAAATACAGTTCAAAACTGCGTTTTTATGTCTTCAAATTGCGAAATAATGCAAGAAAGTAGCCCTCCGACAACCCCTAATTCTGATTGAATATTATCCTTACGATTATTTATATTGTTAGTACTAAGGTCTAGTAATATGACTATCCCTGCTAAACCAGAAGCCAAATCTTGTCTCTCTCTGCATATTCGAGGATGCGTTTGAAAAAATGAAGGGGCCGCCAAAAGCGCACTTCCCCCTCCCCCCAGTGCTTTGAAATAGCGACGGCCCTGGTACTCTTTTCAAAATGTAATGACCGTGTCTCTTTTTCAATTAAAGGAGCATCACAGACGGCATGGAGTTGGTGTCCGTTTCAAAGCTGGATCAGACGATTTGATTTCTTTTCAATATCTTATAAATTTTCTGGGAGTAGCACAATTCTGCATACTGAATATGTGTGACAGTGATGAGAGGGAGGGAGGTCAAAAATGTTTTATTGATTGTGATGATTCTGACCAGTATGCTCCAGTCTTTCATTGATTCATTTGCACCTTGACAATCGTTAAGAACTAGTTTTGAAGTTTGCGAATTACATATTTTTTATCCCTCCAATCGACAATTTATATATTTTCTTTATTAATTAGCTTAAGCTTATGAAAAAATTTTCACTTCACTTTACTCCCATCTTCTCTACCATTTTTAAACGGATTGTTTCAATTTACCATTAGATGATTTTTATTAAAACTTTCAGTGATGTTGGTTTTCGCTGATGGAAGTAGAACAGTCTGTTCTTAAGATGTTTAAATTATTTTTCGTAAATCACATTTACTTTCTTCACTATCTGATATGTATAGAAGGATATTTGATTCGTTAAAATTCTCGAGTTCTGATTTTCGAATTGTGTAGAATAGCTGAATCCATTTTTGAGGATTTCCGAAAAATATCTATCATGGTGTGTGTGATCCATCTTTTTTGGCTATGCGACTTCAATTTTGGAAAACTTTCAGGAGAGCGCCCCCACTATAACGCCAGAATGACACCCTCTTTATCATCAAGAGTCATCTAAAAGCGCGTTTCTAATAATGCAATTTTGAAAAATTTATAGGAGAGAGCCCTGATTCCGCCCTCTTTTTTTAACACGATCAAAGACAAGCCTAAAATTGCATTTTTGGAGTATCAGTTTCAAAAAATTGCCTGGGGAATGGCACAGAAATTCACTTTTCATTAACATTATCAAGATATATCAAAACTGCGTTTCTAAAGCTACAAGTTCGGAAATTTAAGAGAAGCGCCCCTTTCCCTTCTCCCCACTCCCATAAACATTATAAAAAAGTCGTCTTAAATTTGGTTTTTAGGGTTTCAATATCGAGAAAATTCCGGGAAAGCTTCCGAAAACTATCTTTCTTAACGTCACAAAGGTCGACTTACAAGTGCGATTTTAGAACTTCAGTTTCAGAAAACTGTTTGTCCCCCAACCATAAAAGCGTTTTTAAGACTAATTTTGAAAAATTTCCAGGGCAGAGCCCTATTATCTCTTCTTTCCTTAACATTACCACAGATAGTCTTAAACTGCGTTTTTAGAACTACAATTTTGAAAACAAAAGAAAGCCATTCTTAACACAACGATAGACCTTTTACAATTGCGCTTTTTAAGTTTCAATATTGAAAAACTACCGGGAAGGGGCCACCAAACCTTTTATTCCCCTAACATCACCAGAGATCGTGTAAAACTGTGATTTAAAATTACAATTTCGAAAATTTTCCGCGGGAGAAACTCCCTGGACCCCCTATCTCAGTGATAATAAATTTCCGTTTCACGATTCATATTGTATACATCTAGTAAAGGCTCCATCCCAAGCCAGAAAGTTGTCCCTGTAATTAGTCATACGTTTGAAAAAAAAAGGTGTAGCAAAATTCAGGGGTACCCAAAACTTGTTTACTCAAGGTTCACGTTTTAAAATTAGGGAAAGCAAGGCAGGTCAACCATCCAACAAAATTTCAGTTCAAATGGTATTTGTTAGCGCTGCCTCCCCCCCCCCGCCCGGGAATTTGTCTGGAAATTATACACAATAAAAACTGTTATGTCTAACCCAATTCGAAAGCGAAAAAAAAAATTTTTTTGGGGGGGGGGGATTTGCGCCATTAAGCTTGGGGGGGATGGGCACCCCTGACAATTTCCAAAACATATCAGTTGATCCAAAACATATCGATTTCAATACGCTTCATATTAGCTTGAATAAATGACAAGATCAGGCCGATTTGGGAGCTATATAGAATGGAAATAGTTTCATAAATCACAGAATAAGAAAAATAAATATATTTTGCACAATCGCACCATCTGTCACCGACAATCAAAACAAAGCAGAAAGAGCTAAGAAAAATAACTAATAACGCAAATTTCGAAGGTCTGGCGGAGGCTTTAAGTATTATATGATATATTATAATTCACTAACAAAGGGGCCTACTTTTGCATTTTTTTTCCACTACGGGCGATTATGAAACTTTAGGGACCTGGCGGGGGATCTAAATATATTTTAATTACCAAACGATTTTTTAAACGAGCTTTGCGTGTCAATACACAACTTACACCACCACAAGCGATTAAGAATATTATACATAAGAATTGTTTTTAAAAACGTTTTTAAAATGTCAATTTTTACTTATTTGGCAAAATTTCAAGGAGCTGGCGAGAGATCTAAATACTACTTTGATTTCCAAAAAAATATATATACAGTGGCTCCCAAAAATGTTCGTACACTTTGAAATTTTTTAGTAAAACCAAAATAACTCGAAACTGAATTCGAATATGAAGTCCAATATTTTTTTACATCATTCCTATGTCATTCTAAATAAAACCCTGTAGGTTGACGGATTTTCTTTTTGAAATGAGTCAAAAAACGAAAAGACAGGGAAAAAATACGCGACAAAAGTCATCGTACACTCAAATATTTTCGAATGAATTCGTGATTAAAACTATCATATGTCGTTTTTTTATTATTTTTGCATTGTGTTGACCCTTAAAAATCATTTAGCTTGAATTTTTTGTTTATTTATTCCTTAATATTGTGCTTATTACTTTAAAATGGCTGTATTCGTAAAAAATCAAACACCATTCGAAATTTGAATTTTTTCCTCACAGTAGCGCTAAATTGGTTTGAAATGTCTCTAAATTAGTTATTTTATTCCATTCTATAGTAAAGTGCTTGATAAAATGCTTTAAAGAAAAGAATCGGACCGAAAATAATGTAAGAAATGGTCAACCGGCGAAGTTGACAAAGCGTGATCGGAGATTTACAGTTAAAAAATTTGTGAAAAATACACATTTGAGTGCTGTAAAAGTTTCTGCACAGTTAAAAGAAAGTTTTTTACATTTAATTTTCGCCTAAAATTGTAAGCCAAATTCTCTGATTAGCTGGATTAAATGGGACCTCTTCCCGTAAAAATTTTCTTGGCCCTGCGAAAAACAGAAAGCTTACGTTTTTCGTCGCAAAATCAATGATAAGCTCAAAACGTTTGGGAATTACTTCTTACTTTCAGATAAATTCAACATATTTGGGTAAATTGTTGTATAATTGTAAGTAGAAGAAAAAATTAGGAACTTAATCTTAAGAACTTATTTGGACCAGTTAATCAGGACGGCGAAGGTGTTCTTGTGCGAGGGTGCATATCAGCGTTAGGACTTGATAGTTAGGAATTTTTTGATGAAGTAATGATTAATGCTGTTCGTTTAAATGTTTTAAAAACCAATTTTAAACTCTTAGCCAAAAATTTGGTTATCGGAAACAACTTTGTTTTTTATCAAGATAACGATAAGAAACACACGGTTTTCAACATTTGCGTCTAGTGCCTCAAAAATTGTCCTAAAGTTTAGAAAATACCCCTTAAATCTCCAGATTTGATTTTAATGTAACATATTTAGAGATATCTGGAGGCTAGATTACGAATATATAGATTTGAAACGAAAATAGAGCTAGAAACAGTAAGACTCTCGAAGTGTGGTTGAACACTTACTCAGAAATTACGCAAAAAAAGACATAATAAAGAATGAAATGTATTCCAAGACGTTTAATAGGTGATGTTGATACTGCATGATATTCTACTAAATAATAACTTAATAAAAAGTTAGATTATTCAATAATATATAGACATTTTTTAAAGTGTACAAAGACTTTTGTGACATAAAATTTCCGGCAATTTTTGGTTTTTAATTTTTAAAAAAGTAAGTTTAATATTTTTTAAAAAATGCTATGTAGTTTTGTTGAAAATTGATCATAGATCTTATAATAAAATACCTATTCCGAAATATTAATTCGAACCAATGGAGAGGGTCCTATTTCAGTGAAAGTCGTAGGTGTACGAACACTTTTGGGAGCCACTGTATACACTGTTATAACCAGGGGTTGAAGACGAGCGAAAGTATTCCCTCTAAGGTGAAAGCATAGTGCCTGAAGGTGCATTGCAAGCTAGAAAATAGAGCAGAGGAGCCGAAACAGCATGCAATCACAAAAAAGACTCATTGCGCATGCGCTTTTACATTCAACCACCTCAATATGGCGGACAAATGATGATTGCGTTAGTGTGTCTTTCACATTGAATGAAGTACACTATTGGATTTAAACACAATTTTTCTTGTATTAATTATCCGAAATTACAAGTAAGTACAGCTTTTGATCACTTTGTAGCTTTTAGGGCTTTCAAACATAGTTAAGTGGTTAAAAGTGCATTTATTGCTTTTCAGTTACCGTTACTGTCTTCTAGTTCATTCAAAACGCTACTAAAAATATCTGTCATTATTTTCTTGAGTACTCGATAAGCAGCTTTTATTAATCACCCAAAAAAAAAAAGATATAAGATATCAATAATCAACAAGTGAGAATCTTAATAAAAATGATTCTTGTGCTACGTAGATTATAACAGAAAGCTAGCGAAAAAGAAAAATCTCTCTCAGTCTAGTTTTGGCTTTTTCATTCAAGTGTTAGAATCATTTCCTGTTAGCGGTTAATGTCTGGATAGCGTTATAAATTTCTTTTGGTTTTTTTAACTATCGAAAAACTTCAAGTGTATTTTATTTTGTTACTCTTGATTAAAGTTTATGAAACGATTTTGTTTTTCCGTAACTGTAATATCCCTGAATATTTTTGGCTCTTCATGTAAATAATCCATAAGTACAGCTATGCTTCATTTTCGGAATGCGTCAAGGTTTTTGTAAATGTATAATTTCTCACATTATTTATATAATTACTCGTCTTTAAATTATAACTGTTTGTGACAGATCTTTGATACCAAGTAAAGGGGTACACAAAAGGGAACCCCGCTCTGCTATGCCATCTTGGACTAGATATTTATTGTTTTATTAATTCTTAACATTACTTTTTGTAAAAAAAACTTGTCAGAACTCTGAATTTTTCACATGTTTTTAACGGCCACAGAGTTATTATCAATATTATTTATTTTATGAATTTTTAAGAAAACGATAAAGATTTCACTGGTTCGCAAAGTTTTTCATTTGCTTTTACCGCGCCCGTGAGTCAAAAGAGGTTGAGAAACACTGAGTTAGAGCAATGAGCACTTCTTAACTATGTTGAAAACTCTGAAATATGATCAAATGCTGTAATTACATGTTTTAATCATTTCCAGTATCGAGTTCAATGTGAAAAATGTCGAAAACGAAGAATATCATAAATCAAAACAAAACTTTAAAAAAAAAAACCACAACTGTATTCAAAAACGCACACAATGCGGGGGAGGGGGGAGGAGGATCTTTAGTAAAGGTGCCATTTCTCTCTCCAAAGGTTTCTTTTTTTCACTCCGGCTGTCTATTTTTTAAACGGTGCCTGTTTTTCACCCTATTTAGAGGTACCGTTTTCGGCTCCGTATTGGGTGTCGCTGGTGAACAAGCGTTTCTCCCCAGAAAGGTGCCGAATGCATCCTGTAGTTTTAACAGTGTAGTACATTTGTTGCCAATACACAACTTTTCTCACCACAGGCGTTTTCGTTTTTTAAAAAAATGTTAAAATTGACTCACCCTAGTGTATAACGTGTGCGAAATCAAGGGCGCCCATATAGAAGAGCAAGTAGAGGCTCAAGCCCCCCCCCCCCCCCCCGTAGAAATGAGAACTTCCTTGCTTTTAGTGTTTTTTTCTTAGCAAAAATGTGTAAAAATTTCTTTTCCAGCCATTAATGAATAAGTTATTAAAAATGTCAAATTTTAATATTTAATCTGTACTGAAATCGGTTGCCTTGGGGAAAATATTCTGCTAAACCATGGGGAAAATTTTTGGGCCCCCTCCCCCATTAAATTTTGCATATGGGCGCCCTCCTTCCCTCCTTGTACGAAATGATAAAAGTGGACATGTATCGTTGTTGTTGTGGACATACATTATGCAAATGCTACTGTTGTAAGCAAACATGGTGTTGTCTTGACACACTCAATTAAAGGTAGTAAATAATTGCATGTTCGTCGGGTAGTAAGAACATGGTTTAAAACTGTTTTGACGAACATAATACATAATCAATTCTGTTGATGGTAGTAGATATGGATCATTAATATTTTGACACTCTCATGTTTAATATGCTGACTCAAATGCTCTGAAATTTTATATGTTCAGACGTTTGGAGTGTGAATGATAAAAATAACATTCAGCCACTCTACCCTTGAATATCAGGAAAAGCAGTCGATCATCTTGACTGCTGTTTGACTTTTTAGGGGCTCCACCCTTGAATCCGCCCTTGAGTATTTTGTTTGGTTATCTTCTCTTCACTGAATAACCCGAAGCAGTAATTCTCTGTATACTGCCTGCATCGACAGCGAAAGTCTTCTAAAAGCGAGTCCCGCTCTGGAAAAGCTGTCAATTTGAAACACTGATTCCGGTTGTTCCGCCGAAAGGAAAAGTGAAAGTTGTTAGCTAGCGGTAAGAAAAATAACATAACCGAGATCGCTCGCAGCTAGGAGTGAAGCCGCAGATGATTGCAAGACCGGTTTTCCCGCCTTTCCCCAAAGCAGAGTTCTTGTAATGATCCACCGCGGCTCAAGTTTCTTTAAAGTAGGGGAAGGGGTCAATCGGTACTTTCTCCAATCGTCAACTCAGAAGGACTTCTTCTCTAGCGATAGCGAAAAGCATTCGTTGCTGTCGAATTTTGGATTCAAAGCGACATATTGCAATGATAACAAAAATATCATTCGATGCCTAAAAAATATTAGAAAAAGCAGTTCAAAATATTTAAAAAATTAGTAAATTAAAACGAAAAGAGACGAACGTTTTTTATTCTAAATTTGAAAGCTGCCCGTCATGGTATGACGGAGGCAAATTGTCGTTTTATCAAAAAGATTGGTCGTCAGATTTGACGTGTTCCAAAAAATATCTGTACCTCAAAGCCAGATTAACGTATGTCACATTTTTCACTATTTTGCAGGAGAGTAAAAACGTTAGTTTACTGTACTCAAAAACTGAGACTCATGCTCTTAAAACATTGGTAAATAAATATAAAGGTTTTTTTTTTTTTCAATTTTTTATTAATATTATTATTATTATTTTATTTTTTAAAACCGGATAGTAACGATTTTTGGACACTTTAGCATGACTCTGAAGGATATATTTATATATATCAGAGAGAAATGTTTAAAACTCATGCACACATAATTCTATACACAAAGTGAAATAACCATTCTGTTCATAAAAGCAAGAAATCAGCAACTCATCAAACGTTTTAAATTTCTAAGGACAGTGACGTAGCTAGGGAGGGGCGGTCCGCCCCGGGCGGCACTTTTTAGGGGGCGGCAAATTCACACTTTTGATGCGGAAAAATTCAACGCATTTTTCCAATAAGGAAATCATGCCTTTGATCCATTAATGGAGGCAAAAAAAAAAAAAAAAAATCTTCTAACTGTCAGGTTTTGGTATAGCTATGATAATAATAAAACTCTGATAAAAACATTTGTTTTTCTTGTGAACATCTCAGTACTATTGTTCCTTTTTCTCTTTCTTCGTCTGAAGCTACAGACTGAGGTGAGGACCAAGTTTTTTTTTTTTTCTGTTAAGGTTAACTATTGCGGATGAACAATAAATTTCATAACATGATGAAGCTACCACTTGATTTTAAGAAAGTTCCTTGGAAACCACCGAATTTTAAAAAAAGGGGGAGAAAAAACCCCACAGTTTTTTTAAAGGAAAGTGACAACAAAAGTAGTAGAAGAGAGATCTCAAATGTCGGGCTATTTCTTGCTCATTTTCAGGAAAGCATTATCTGTTTTAACAATCGCTTTTATTGGTCATTGATTACAAAATTTTCATTAAGACGGATTGAATTTTCGGTTCATTTTATAAAATTAATTATTCACAACTCCAATAAAAATTGCTTGTGTTACTGTTTTCTATCAACAAATTTCTTTAAACTATTAGTTTCACACTTAATCATTCATTTCAATATAAGGTATTTAATTAGTAAAATAATGTCAAGCCTTTCAAGCAGGAATTAGTAAATGGAGGAAACAAGTCCAAACAATGGCTTAGCAAAAGCTGACCCAAAGACCCCAAGTCATGTGATTTGACAACGGCGAATGGTTGGCACGTTTTGTGTGAAACAAAAGAATGAAACTTCACTTCTTCCAATGCTTTAAAATCTATCACGTGCTATAGGATCTTCGATTCACGATCGAAAAAGTCTTCACTCCCTCCATTTTCTCTTCTCAATGGTCAAGCCCTGACCCTTCTTGCAACGCGATTAAAGATACTCTAAAATTTATATTTTGAACCTCAATTTCGAACTTTAAAATCCCAATCTCATCCAATGTCTCCAAAAAATAGCTTAAAGTTGTGTTTTTGAAGCTTCAATTTTAGAACAATTCTAAGTTAGGGACTCCAAATGTGCACGAAATCACTTAACGACATCATAGTTGGTTCCAAATTTTGTTTTCAGAAATTTCTGAGGGAAGCCCGCAAAACCTTTTTTTCTCAGTTATGCAGAGCTTAAAATGGGCAGCAGTTTCGAAAAAGATTTCGGGTGGGAAACCCCCTCCGAGCTTTCTCACTCATAAAGTAGTCCGTCAAACAACGTCTAAAAATTAGCATTTGTAGGACGTCATTTTCAAAAAGTTTGAAATAGAGACGGGAGAGCCAACTAATTCTCAACATTTTTGGAAACTGTTCGCCCCTTCCCCGCTTACGCCACCATAGATAGCCTACAATTGCGTTTTTAAAACATCGGCATCGAAAAAATTTTCAGAGAACTCCCGACTGTTCTTTGTTTTCATCATTGTCATCAAAGATAGCCTAAAATTGATTTCAAGTTGGAAAATATTTCAGAAGGAAAAAGTCTTTGTTGGAGTTAGGGCCTTACACCACTAGATACATCCTACACTTACGTGTTTTTCAGATAGCCTAAAATTGGTTTTTTAACAGTTCAATTTCGGAAAATTTCCTTGAGAAATCCCGACCACCTGACGTCGCCAAAGAAAGCATAAAAACTGATTTTAATTTTGAAAAAAAAAAAAAAAATCTGGAGGGAGCTCCAAGCTTTTTTTCGATTAGTGTTACTAAAAATTGCTTAAAATTCCGAATTGACTTAAATTTTGAAAATTTTCGGAGGGGCTCTGAATTCCTTTTCCCCCCTTCCGCAAGAAAAATATGAAGAAAAAAAAAAGTTTCTTATCTTCTTTATTAAAATCTTATTATTGCTTTAAATACTTTTCACTCTTTAATGTATGAGCTATTTCCCATAAGGAGGGCGGCAAATTGAGGAACCGCCCCTGGCGGCAGAAAGTGTAGCTACGCCACTGTCTAAGGATATCCTTTTCGAAATCATAATCAGTATAAAGTTGTTCTCAACTCGTCAACATTGCCAAAAAATATTGTTAAAGTGTAAGTGTATCAACGCGATTACAATAAATAAACCTCGCGTGTAATATATAACTGATTTGATTAACTACTTTTTACTGAAAATAAAAATGAATTTGAAATATGGTACGACCAGCAAGCATGAAGACAAAGTTTTAATTCATACCAGCACAAGGCGCGATCTTTCTTCGTTGACAGCATCATGTTTAATGATTTAAATACTGAAAATTTCAGAAAAATATTTAAAAACTTAAACTAAAAGTAATTTTAGAACTCACCGTACATCAACGAAACAGAATTTTGTTAATCTATCGTGTTCTACAAAAGATGATAAAACTGGCAAAAAAGCGCAAACGACATTTAAAAAAAAAAACTAAACCCATAATTCTTTTTAAATATATATATAAAAAAAAATCTTTCGTTCATTTTTCATCAAATAACAATAATTAAGAAACAGACGATATTTTACTAAGAGAGATAACTTTCTTTTTTTTTTCCGTTGAGAATCTAATTTTACAATTTCAAAGCGGACGATAATTTGAATTGTTGGTGACTTCAGAAAATGTTACTTGATCAGTTTTGTCAAAAAATAAATGAAGATGATTTTTTTTGCTGTTTTCAAGAATTTTTCTAAAAAATTTGATCTGCTTGTCTTGGTATTATTTTTTTTAGGTTAGCAAATATTATTAATGTTGCAATTGCTAAAACGTTAATATTATACATATGGTTTTGAATTTAATGAAACTCATTCTGCAATCACAAGTGCTTTTCGCTACAGCTTAGAAGCATAGGCAGCTCGTACGGAGGGGCAAAAGAAGCAACTGCCTCTTCACTTCCAAAAGTAAAAGGGCCCTGCCCATTCACTTTTTAAAGTTAAGCATTGATGATCGATTGGAAAATGATTTTTTGTACTATGGATTGCTTAATTTCACGGAAATAAAAACTAAAAATACCAAATTAATGGACTTGTCTCATGTTATTTTTTTAGAATGGAACTTTGAATTGGAATGAGAAGTCTACCGTGGCTACTCGACCCGAGTTTTGAGGCCATATTCCAGATTTTTAGTGGTTACTTAATTAGTAATGTTAAAACCCAAAGCTATAGTCAAAATTTACAAAACAAAAACAGCTTCAGGGGCGGCACTCCCAAACTCCCCACACTTATTTTGACCCCCTCCCCCACACACACTTTTTTAATGCACCAGCATTAGGAAAAGGCTAATAATTAATATTTGTTATTTGTTTTTTTTTTTTTTTTTGTTCTAAAGCTTGTTTTTTTTTTTTTTTTAGAAATTTAAAAAAGAGGTGAAATGAAAACGTAAAGCTCTGAAATAATAATTAGTTCCTAAATTCCTAAATGAAAATTGTATAACAACATGATAAAAGAAATTGATACAATACATTTTCGTTACAGTTTGAAATAAGCGATAAACAGTGAAATAAAGAAGAAAAAAAACAGAAGAAAGGAAGATCAAATTATCGACACATTAATATTTTCCAACATACTTTAAAATTTTTCATTTATAGAATATAAAAAATGAAAATTGCATGGGATTTTTCAGTGCGTGTTAGTACTTTTCAAAGCAAAAGAACTCCTGTCTGAAGGAGCATTTAAGGCTGGAGAAGCATTTCATATCACCTACAGAGGCGATTGATGCATCATAGAAAAAAACGAAGTTTTGTTTCACTTTCAAAAGCTACCACTGCCGCAATTCTCAAAACTTTTAAATATGATGGTAAAAACAGCAGTAATACAGACTTCGGAGATTGGACATCCAACAAAAGCTTTTGCCGGACATTTCTACATCCAAAAGGTCAAAAGGATCATACTTTTTTTTTTTTTTTTTGCGTCAGGAGATATCGAAACACGTGTCTGCGTTTTTTTCCTCCAGTCCAAATTTATCTATTGAATAAAAATCATCTATTTCAATATTATCTTGCTGTTTTTACATTTAATTTTTATCACAAAGGTATTTATTTGTTTCCTATATTGTACTGTACAGGTTGATCCGGAAGTAGGCGAGAACCCCTTTATTTTCAATATTGTGTTAATTGGGGTTGAATGTTTGTCACATACAATTTTACTTTGAAGTCTTAAGAGTTATAAACAGCGATATGAACACCATCCCATGTCGCAGAACACAGTTGAGTCTTGCCTCATGTACCTGCAGCCGTTTTTCGGAGATACTCCGGACTCGGGGAAGGTCTTTCACACTGCTAGCAAATTCACGTCTTTCCCACCCCAACATTGTTGCTTTTCTTGGTGGGTAAGTGTCAAAGTGTTATGTAAACAGGAGTGCCCACAGGAGCAGGGGGCTGCGCCACCAAAATTTGGGGGGGGGGGATTTTTAATTTTTTAATTTATCTATTTAAATTTATTTATTGATCTATTTTTGATTCAAGTTATTTGTTTTATTTTATTTTATTCTGTTTATATTTCATTTTATTTATTTATTTAGTTTGTATGTGTGTGTGTGTGTGTGTGTGTGTTTGTCATTGGCGTAGCACAGAACTTTTTAAATAAAATAATGGTAATAATGATTAAAAATAAATAAATAAGCAAATAAATAAAAAATTGTTATAAAAATTAATTAATTAACATATTTTTTAAAAATAAAAAAATAAAAAAAGCTAGAAAATAAAAAAAGGGGGGAAAGGGTTGAGAAAATTTGAGGGGCGGGGATTTGTGCCATTGAACTTGGGGGGGATGGGTACCCCTGTATATAAATTTCGCTTTAATCCTTTCAACAGCATTTCGTGAAGCCAACACGCAACAGCCAATTTCAATGCTATATGGACTTTGATCACACATGAACATACTTAGTAATTAACTCCAACTTAACGATTACCAAGGTTACCGAACAGGAAAAAAAAATGGTGGAACATGGCAAACAATGTTGTCAACGTTTAGCAAACTAAAAATAAAAAAAACCTCCACGGTCATACAATAGGAAAAAAAAAGGAGGTATGCTCACTTTGGGACCACTCTATATATATACTTCTTTTATGACGATGCTAATTTAAATGAAAGCTTTTAATACTTATAATGCAGTTAATTTATCCATGCATATCCACTTCGCACATTCCTGCAGGCATGGACCGGACCCAATGACCGGACCCCGAGAGTATGGGAAGCAGGGTTGCCAGATTTAAGAACAGTAAATACGGGACAGGCTTCGATGAGTGGGGTGGGATATTTTTAAGGCTGAGGGAAATCATTGGTTATGTATTTTTAAGGAGTGATAAACAACCATGTTATAATAGTTTTCCATAGATTTCTCTTAGTATGTTTATGGGTGAGCACATTTTTGAAGGAACTCAAAGAATACGACTACTTTATCTGAAATAGTAATGCAATTAATCGTACAGCAAAACTTGTTTTTTAATGCCATACCAGCCAATGGAGAAATCTGAATGAGTAAAATAATTTTAATGCATTTATTTGCCACTTATCGCATTCATTCATATCTTTTTGTGCAACTAAGCTATTAAGCACTTCCTTTATTGTTGAAAACTCGTCGTATAAATCATCTACTGATACTTTATTGTCAATATGTAACTGTTCTGCAATAGCTGACAAGTCAGAAAACTATTTTATCCATTAAAGTCATTGGTCTTAAAACAAAAAGGGGATTTTTATCTATGAAATCAAACCACTTTCTCATGTAATTCAGAGTTCTTTCAAAATATTTCTGGTATCCCTCAGTCAGACATTGTATTTTTCTACAGTCTAGATGTTTTAAGGTTTTAATGACGAACGAGTCATAAAACTTATTTTCAAATCTGCTCTCTAGCTGCTACCAAATGTGTCATAATTTCATAAAGTTATCAACTGCAGTTGTAGATTCTTTTGAAGTTTTTTTGCGGGCAACTTCAAAAACGGGGGACACATTGCTAAGAAAATGGAAAACTAATGCAAACTTATTAATTTTGAGCTGCACTTTCTTCACTTGAACGCAATAATTTTCTGAGGGGCTTAGGGATGGATTCTCCCTCGCTTATAAAATAATTCATGAGAGAAGGCCAAGAATAAATGAGTCGATCTACAGCAGGAGCTAAACTTAGCCTCGTGTCGGGGATATGTTTTAGTAGCTTTTTAAACTCTACGTTAGCAAACTCAAAAAACTCCTTCAGATCATTCTGCTTAGTGGCAAATCTTGAAAAATGTGAAAAATTTTTTAAAACAATAGTTTTGACATCAATTTCTAAAGCAACAACAGCATGGCGGAATGCAGTGTTAACTATATGAGTTAAACTCCCTGACTTAAGTAAATTTTTCTTTTGCTCTCTAAATAGGGTATATACTGACTGCTTTGTTTCAAAATTAACGTTGGTACTGTCGGTTGAAAATGATGAAACTGATCGTAAAGCCAAGTCTGACTCAGGTAAGCGTCACTTCAGTGAGCGTCAAGCAGTTTACTATAGAGTCAGCCGTCTCGGAACCTTTTGCTCTTTGATTTTCTTATAGCTCTTTATTGACTTTTTTTTTAATTTTTTCCCCTTAAAATAATGTTTCGTTTTGTACAATATTGTTATTAGCTAGAATACGGGACTTTAGCCGTCCCGTATGGAAGTTCTCCGGGACGCGGGACAATTTTTCAAAATACGGGACTGTCCCTTGAAATACGGGACGTCTGGCAACCCTGATGGGAAGTCACTAACACAATCTAAAACGTCTTCTTATTTAAAATATTGTCTGATGATTCGGTAAATTTGGGCTCAGTAGTGCGGTATTTTTTTTCTTTCTTTTTTTTTTTTTTTTTTAAATGATACCTAATGTCATATCTCGTTGGATACAGGTGTGCCAGCATGCTCGTATTTTACTATCCGGTAAAATTCTTAGTTTCATGCGGTAAACTCAAAATTTCCTCCTCTCAAAAATTTTAGTACGATACGTCCCTGACTGCGGATACCACTTTTTATGAGTTTAAATGTTTCAAATCAGAACCTATTATCTCTGTAGATAGGTTTTTTGTTGTTGTTGTTGTTGTTGTGTGTGTTAATGAATTAATCAACAAACAGTTCCAGCAGCCCTGCTGTACTAGAAGAGCGAAATTTAATTAATTGGTGTATTAGAAATATTTTCTAACTATTCAAAATTGGGGGCGGGGAGGTTGGAGCGGTCGCTGACAAAATGTGAAAAGAGGAGGGGAAAGGTAAAATCAGACACATTGACAAGGAGGGAGGAAGCTCAAATAAAGTTTAAAAAAAGGTGGCATCATTTATAGATAGCCCCTTAGGAGCATCATTTTCTCCAAATGTACGGACAATCTCTTTCTTGTGGACACTGGCTCTGTGTCTCTTTCTCAACGTCAAGGGCGGATGCAGAATTTCATTTTAGGGAGGGGGGGCATGCTCAAGAATGTAGTCTTACGTATGGCAATTTTCTTGAACTTAGGTTTCTTTAGGTGTCAACAAAAGCACAAAATCTGCCAATCTGCCATTAGCTGGTCGAAAACTTAATTAATTTTAACTATTATAAATTAAATGTACTTAAATTATTATTAATTAAATTATTATTAACTAATTGTATTATAACTTGTTTAGACCAGTATTCACACCAGCCAATGTAATACAATAAATAAGTACTACGAAAATCTAATAAAAATTAAATGTTTTATGAACATGATACATTTAGTTGTTGATTAAACATTAGCATGATATTCGACACAGGACATACGTCCATCTTGTATGCAGAAAAATACAATAAACTTCACTAAATAATAGTAAAACATGCGGCAAAAATCTTCTTTAAAAGAAATATTTTACGAATATGATTCGGACATTGATGAATACTCACCGATTCCTTTCAATTGTCGCAAACCAGAGGCGAATGAAGACGTCGCAGGCTCAGAGTCTGATACAAAAACTCCGGATATGTTTCCATCGGTTTTGGGTTCATCAGTTTTTTTAACTTTTCAAAAAAGACAACAATGTTTTTTCACCCGAACGCTTCATTATTTTGGTTACAGATAGTCCTTTTTCTAGTAAACGCGGCTTTTTTCAACAGTTTCCTTCTAATACGATGGGCTAATTACGGAAACCCTCGTGTAACGAGGCTTCGAGGAACACGATACTAAAATTTTACATTTCTTACCCGACACTAAGTCTCAAAACATTGATTAAAATTAACTATTTACAGCTTATTCAAAAATAAACTCAACACGAACAAAAACGAAACTATCTAAAAATCACTACAAGAAAGAACAATCTACAGAGACTTCACTTAAAATAGCTTTGACACATTACAATAACTATCGGCGATTAAACTTGTTCTATAAAAAGCGATCGGGCGGCAGACACTTCTTTTCATTATACTGAAGACAGCTGCCGCAAAGAAGAGACTATCTCAAGCAGAGCTAATTTACTGCCCACATATAAATAGAAAAGTGACATGAAATACCCCCAAAAAAGGGGAAATCAAAAATTATTTACTCTCTTGTGGTTTCGGTCAAGTTTTCTTTCATTTCTTGTTCAATCAGTCATTTTCACTACTCACATGCAATGAACCTTATAACAGATTAAAAAGTGTTGTCACAGATTGGGGGGGGGGTTCACGACTATCATGCCCTCCCCCCCCCTTTTTGTATCCACCAGCCACAACTTCATGTAATGCCCAAAAAAAATTGAATTCAAAAAAATATTTACTTTTTCTTATAATTTCGACATTTTTTTATATTTTTTCAAGCAAGCATTCAAAATTTCCCCCGCGGCATGACCCCCTTTCCCCTTGTATCCACCACTGCTCAACGTAGGACCCTGGTTTTGTGGCAGCCGACTAATGTGAGTCTACGGACTAGAATGTGCATGTGCACTGTTTTATGCTCTAGTTCACTATCGATCAAATGATGAGAAAAGGGTGTTTGAAGCTTGAGTAATCAAAATAAGAATTCCCACACTTTTTTTCTCTCCCTACTTCATGTACAATTGGTACAAAATCAAGAGCTTAAGAAAAGTCCACATCACAAATCGTTGCCATGACATATTTATCGGAAAAGCGAGATAAGCTATCGGTTTGTTTTCCCTCCGATGTCTTTCAATAAGCCTTTCCGGTTATCGAGATTCCCGCTGCCGGGATCTGGAAAAGTAAATGCCGGCATCTTAAAAATTTATGGCAACATGAAATGGAAAATAAATAAGCATGAATGAAATGAGGAAATGGACTGAGTGGTATGTGTTTGTCCAAAAGATAACCAGCGCTTTTCTTCTGCATGTGTGGAAGAACTTAGCTTGAAGCAAAAAGGCCTTCATCAATAGACAGAATAAATTCTCTAAATACAACTTGGAATTTTTTCTCAGAGTTTTTTTTTTTTTTTAAAGTATATTTTTTATACGTCTCTTGTTTGGAAGAAGAGTGATATAATACAATATTTTTAATTTTCTTTTTTTTTTTTTTTTTCACTTGAAGGGCTTCAAATAACGTTATCTTCTTTGGAAAATCATGACAGATTTTTTGTTCTAATATTAACCACTGGAGAGCCCAGAAAATTTACTTTTCTTAAAGCAAACTTCCTGAAGAGTTAAACTTCAAACGCTTCTCATTCAAAAGCTAAAATTGCATTTCGATCTTCGTATTGTGGCACTCTTCTTCCAAATGAGCGATATATGAATGTGCATTTTCATGATGATAGCTACTGTGGCGGAATGCAGATCAAATAAAAGAGGTTTTTCAAAAAAAACGAAGGAGGCTTTTCCGCAATATTTTAATTTAAAACAAAGAAAAGGAGATTGATGGGTAGTCAAAGCGAAAGGGAGTTTCAAAACATGATCCCTACCTTTTACGTCTCTCATAGTGTTCCAAAATCGCGCTACATTTGGAAAATTTCCTGAACCCCATTCTCCTGTCATCATTGATGATCGTCTAAAATTGCGTTTTGTGAAACGTCAATTTCTAAAAATTTGGCGAAGAATACAGAATCACATTCCTTGCAATAATGTCATACAAGGTGGTCTACCATTATATCTTAGGTCTTCAATTTCAAGAAATGTCTACGAAGGAGGCCCCGAATCCCCGTCAATTGAAGAACGTCACGCGTTTCAATTTCTGAAATCGCGTTTTTTTTTTTGGGGGGGGGGGGGGGATTTCAGCAAAAACTACGTAGGGAAAGTTCATAAACCCAATCCCTGCCCCTAATGCTGACAAAGATGGCCAAAAAACTCATTTTTAAGACTTTAATTATAAAAAATGGCAAGGGAAAGCTTCCGAATCCTCCACCTCCGTATCACCACCAAAACATGACTGCCCAAATTGCGTTTTTGGAACAATTTCAAACATTTTCCCGCGAGATAGCTCCAAATCCCATCCTTTATCGTAATGTTTTCAAAGATGCACTACACTTGCGATTTTAGGACTTCAATTTCTAAATTTTCTTAAAACGCCAGCGGAGTCTCCTTCCCGTAATATTGTCAAAGATAGTTTAAAATTGAATTTTTAGAATTTCCGCTAAGAAAAATTAATGTAGAAAAATCCCAGAATCCTTTCCCCTAACGTTACCAAAGATGATTTCCAATTGCGTTTTAAAACGTTCTGCGGAAGGTTCCAGAACCTCTCAAATCCGTAATAACAACAAAAATTGTCTAAAATTACTTTTAGAGCTTCAATTTCAAAAAAAATCTGGGAGAGAGTTCCAAATCCCTTTCTTTTCCAATAAAGGTGACCATTAATTTGCCTTTTAAAGATTTTAATTGCAAAGTATCTCCGACGGAAGGCCAGAATCTCTCTTCCTCTTCCCGAAACAGAATAGAAGATCATCAAAAGTTTCGTTCTCGGGACGTGAATGTCTTGAAACCTGTCACGGCTCAAGGTATCCCTCCCATCGTCTCTCACTAAGTATCTGCGCTTTTTTCTACACTGGATAGGTAAACAAGCAGTATCTACACTCTACACATTTTACGCTCTTCCTTCTCTTGCATTTTTGTCATCTATTTTACTTTAGTTTTATAGTGCAATCATGCGCATTTGTTTTCTGAAAAATATAAAGTACGATATTTTGCTAGTTTTTGTGTGTTTGTGCGAAATCAAAAATAGGTTTCTTCAAAGTATTCTAAAACTCATTTTTATAGTTACTCCCATTTACCTGCCCACGGCAATACTGCTCTGAAACGTTCCACTCACGTCTCTGAAAACTATAGTCGTCATTTTCATGATTCGATCGATATTTATCGCACAAGCGAATGCAGTTGCAAGAGAATAATTTTACTTCTTACCATCCATCACCAACGATTTCTGTCAAGACAGTGTCATATATCCGGAAAATATATCAATGATTAAATACAAATATCTAGTAAATGAATTGTTTTGCTTGAAGTTTTACAGATAATCTCTAAAAATATTCTATACATAGCGTATTCGAATGGTGTCAAGGAGGACGGCATTTCCTTTTGTATAAGGCTGATACTATACGTTTTTGTTTGAATGTGTCTAGTAATAAATCTCGTTCTTTTGAGATGGAGTGAGAGCAGCTTTTTAATTATCGTGCTTAGAACAACAAGCACGTTCGAAACGATAGTGCGTGTTCTAAAGGATGAGATTAGCCAGAACTTCAAAGTTATCTGGGACAATTACCTTCTTATCAACAGTTCGATCGAACATTAGAAATTAAGACTGAATTAAAAAGAGATAATTATGTTGTTGTGAACACATAACTGCGGTGAAGGGTGGTCTCTGAGAGGCAGTAGCAGAGGTGCTTCAAGTGATGGAAACAAAGCTAGATTAAGGTATGGGCCCATAGGGACTCAGGACATCAAAGTTTGAGGGGCACCAAAAATCTGTATTTTAAGTTCTAAAAAAATGGAGTTTTTTGATATCGTATTGTACTAGCGTAGTAAAAGTAAATATTAAATCCAAAATATAAAAAAAGCCTTATTATCAAATTAGCCTTGTTAGCAAAAAAGCTTTTGTTACTTCATTATACCCTATAAGTGGGCGGAGGGGGGAAGCACCGAATAAAGTTCGTGCCCCGTGTTCTCAAAAGCCATAGTCGGGCTCTGGATGGGAATTGAAAACATTATATTTCTGACTTTCGCAAAATAATTTAAGAAAGGAGTAAGAAAGACTACTTTTTATGAATTTTGTACACAAAACCACTATCGAATGCATATTTAAAATTTCGGCCTATATTTCCATCTTACTCAACTCAGCTTGGATACTGGTGAGGTTTAAAACCAAATCAACAAAGTTCAAAAATTAGCAATTTTGATAGCAAACATACTAAATCCACCGACAAGGGCGGATTCATGGGAGGGTCTAGGGGTCAACTGACACCTCTGTGACAAGAGTTTTATTACAATTATTAAACTTGTTAAGTTTTTTAGGTCCAAAAAAAAAGAAAAAAGAAAAAAAGTACGTAGTATGAATGTTAACTTTTTTTTTTTTTTTTTTTTTTTTTGCATGGTTCTGTAAGGTATTTCTTCTCAGCGCGTCTTAATTCAATGGATTGACTTTGTTCGTGCAATGGACTGTACGATATGAACGATACTAAAACGAAATACAGTCGGACCCTGATTTAACAAACCTCTATTTAACGTATTTCGCGATTTAACGAATCTTTCTTTTCCCCCGACAAAAATAAAGGCAAAACCCCCCATTTATCGAATAATAAACCCCGAATTAAAGAAATTTTTTAACAGCCGAAAAAAAAATTTTTTTTGTTAATTTGGTTCAGGAAATATTGGATTGTTTTCCAAATATTACATCCATATTTTCCGAAATAGAAAAAGACTTTTCTTGGAATTAGCCATTTTTGACGGGCGAGGGGGCAACCAACGAATATTGATTTTGACGCAGAAAGCGGTAGTGAAACTTCCATTAAAACTTTCTTTTTCAAATGCTTTACATGGCCTGGAAACTGTAAAAACATATCTCATGCAGCAGGCTGCAAGTGATACAGTATTTTCTTCGCTTCATAAAATCATAGAAAACTATTTCGAGCCAAGCATCAAGGAAGTTGTCAAACATCTATTATTCAGTAGTTTAAAATTTCAAATTATCTAGTGTGTAATAAGTCGTTAAATGCTGAATAAAAAGTTTACACTTCGCAGTTGCTTACTAGGGGTTTTAGATAAGGTAAGTGCAGTTTTTTTAATTTTTTACACCCCTTGATATTACATACAACCTCGATTTAACGTATAAAAGTTTCGGTCCCGATGAATTCGTTAAATCGGGGTCCGACTGTATTCGTTTCCTGCTATTTTGAGTTTTTCTTTCATTTTCGAGTACAATCATCTCTAAGCTTAACATTTTTTCAAAACTCTCTTCCACCTCAAGCCACATGCTTTGAGTGTGTTATGTGTGCAGTTTTGGCATTATATTTCTTGTGAACTCTACAGAATTTACCAAATTTAAATAGGAAAATTTCCAATGATTCTCTTGCATTTTTAACAGTATATATGCAACTGAAACTGTACCGTAAAAGACACACATACACTCGTATCCAAAAGTTCAGCATAATTCGTAAAATGCGAGAAAACGTAAATTAATACCGATCAAAGTGTTCAAAATTACTTGTGGAGAATCGTTGTTTGAAGTGCATCTGCATATGCAAAATACTGTCGACGTCGACATGAGCAAAACTGAGTACGTGAGAATGAGTATAAGACGGGCTCATTGGGCGCTAGGAGAAGTACCAGTTTCTGAGCAATTGCTGCGGTTAAAAGTCGAGTTAAACAATCAAGAAGGACGAATGGTGTTCAAAGAAGTCAAACAGACAAGTTAAAAAATTATCCGAATACTGGAATCTGAACAAATGCAAACTGCTAGCCTCAGTGTGCATGTGATCTCAAGACTCTGACACAGGTTTCAAAGTACGGAAGATGTTATCGGATGATCAAAAAAGTTCCAACCTCCAACGAACCAAGGTCGGCCAAAAATAATCAAAGTTCGGCAAAATCGATATTTGACAATAACTTCACTTCGTCAGAGGTACAGTTGTGCTGGAGTTTAGAGTACTAGGTTTGGCACTCACTGTCACTGAGGAATACGAGTTTCGAGACAAACTGTTCACAGGAGACTCATTAATGATGGTCTGTATGCTAGACGACCAGCAGTTAGCAATCCCCTCACCTCTACACACATATCCTCTAGTTCAAAATGGAGTATGGAATTGAGCGCTAGAGTTTGCCACAATGAGGCAATGTGATACTCAGTAAAGAGTCCCGATTTAGTCTGAGTGCGAATTCTCGTCGGAGGACGATATGTGTGGAACAAGATTTTACTCAGGAAAGATCTCGGAAAGGCATCAGTTTTCAAGGAGGAGTAATGGTGTGTTCAGGCAGACATTATCCTTATTGGTAGATCAGATCTCCACATCTTTGAGCTTGGATCTGTTGCTGGTACAAGGTACAGAGCAGAAGAACTTGGATCTTATGTTTGCTTGTTTCGAGGTCCTGGATTTATATTCACAGAATAAAATGCGCCTTGTTACCGTTTGGTACTGATGGACGACTTCATTCAAAGGAAAGATATCCAGCGTACAGAAGTCCCCTCACTCCTCTGGTTTGAATCCCATAGCGTATGTGTAGAATATGCTCGGGGGACAAATTGTAGCTCTTTCGCATCCACTAAACTCAGTTTCAGAACCCAAACGCACTTTCCATAATGTTTAGAACTTTCTGAGGCCCTAATTTATCTGCAATCTCGTTTTCGCAGTGGGCATCTGAAATCTATGACATACAAAGACAAAGTAAAAGATTGTCCTAAGTGTACTGCTTATCTGGCTACAGCGGACCATATCCTCGACTGTCTTGAATTATCTAAAAAGAATCTATTCTATATGTAATCCAACCAATGTGTGTGTGCTCGATATGCTCAGAGTCACTAGCCACAGACTTGGTTCAGCTTTGCTAGCAAATGAGGACATGCAACATCAACAACATCAATGAGGATAGCAACATCAACAATCTTATAGCAAATATGGGAAATCGTTGTGTTGAATGCGTGGCTACCAGAGGTGACCATGACACCTTATTAAACTGCCAAATTAACTTTTTATTGTAATTTCTTTAACTAAAGTGTAAACTTTTCGTCAGTTCAGTTTTCTTTCACACATTTTCTTTGGGTAATAAAAGCTAAATAATAACCATCTTTTGCATTGTTATCTTCTGCTATAACCGTATTACAATTTCATAAAACGTTTTCTGAATCCTGACTCGGATTTTCTTGAAATTTACATCATTATTAATTATGCTTAACTTTTGGACACCAGTGTATACGAATAAAACTATACGTGTAAACGTTACAAAACGTTTGAATGCAAAAAGTTCAATTCTCCTGGCATGCAAGACGCTCTACAAAGGATACGAAAGGACGAAGTACCCCTAAGAACGAGAGTCCCCCTATCGTGACTTAGACCCTTTAAAACACAAAAGCACCTAAATAATTTCCATGGCTCAGGAAGCTTCATGCCCCCCCCCCTCCTTGAGCACTCCATTGTAGCATATACACTTTTCCCATGATTCAGTAACAAGATACATATAAAGAATAATTGCGTCTCTTTCTAAAGCTAACTAATTTATGATTCTAAACTTTCAATTAAAGATAACTATAAAAAGCGGAAAAAAAAGAAAGAAAAAGTAAGGTCGAAATTGAAACAGCAATTGCATTATTACCTGAAGTTCTTCACGAATTATCTCGTATTTGTTCTGTTTTAAGTCTTATCTTTCCTAAAAGTTCTTTTGGCGATAAGATACTGCTTTCTAGAAGTTTCTTATTAAAGATAATTCAAAACGGTAGCAGTTCTAAATAGCAGTCCTGTCTTTAAATAGCGACGCCAAAAATATGTGAGTGATATAGAATCGAGTAAAACAATTATAAATTATTAATAATGATAGAACCATGAAAACGTTTTTTAAATCGATGTTCACCATTACTGGTTTATATTTAACTGAAAGCATTCCGACTTAATTTGATCTTAAGCGGACTCTATGCTACTTCATACAAAAATAGTAAAATCAAGGCACATTTCTAAATTTAATTTCATAATATTCGTGGTGTTTGAAAATTTGTTCTGAAAAGTTCCAACTTCGTCAGTCTGTTCGACCATATCAGTATAATCTTTTTCCTGAAAAAAGCTTGAAATCTCTGACTATTTTAACTCACGTAAATGCAAAGCCGGACTCAGGCCGACTAAAGCAAAAGGGTCCAATCAGGCCCCCGCGCCAAACGGGGGGGGGGGGGGGCATTTTTTTCCTTCAGAAAAAGAGAAAAAGTGTATGAAAATAAAAAGCTCAATTTCGATATTTGACTGATGTTTACTCTGTGAGTGTGGAGCTACTCTTAGTTCAATCAATAAGATAAAGGAGGTTGCTGAAGCTTTCAGCTAATTTTAAATTTGCCAAAAGTATCAGGAGTCATAGTTAGAAAAGAATATTTCCAAAAATACTTGTGTCAAATAAATTTCCTGAAAAAAATAATAAAAACAAGGGCAGTTATCATTTTTTCTCAGGTTATACGAGCCATTACTAACTTACAAATGACTTTGGAATGCTAAACGAATTTGCAAAGAAAAGATAAACTGGAAAGTAATGAAAATTCTATGAACCATGCTTGTTAAAAACGAGTTAATGTTTGCTTGTTAAAAACGAGTTATATTCACATAGACTTAACATTGTACCAACTAAATCTTTCTAATTTCCTCGTTAAATCCGGATTCTCTTTAAATTCGGGCTCGTTATAAGCGATTTCGACTGTACATGCAAAGAGAATAAATTTAGAGGAGTTGGAATCGATAAGAATTGAAATTCAGTGTCTTTACTTGCATTGTGAAGTTGTGATTGCTTGAAGTATAAGTCAATCTCCTTCATCAAACCGCTGTACTTGTGTCTAATAAAAACAAAATAGTTTCTCTGCCGTGATCAAGTCGATGCATCATTACTCATAAGCATAAATTAAGCACTATTGTTAAAGAAACGCAATGGATAAAATATGGGAATTCCATTGACACAAAAGATGAGTAAATATTTTTTCCAGGGCTATAAGAGGCCATTCATTAATTGCGTAAGGATGATTTTGGCAATTTTTGACGCCCCTCCCCCATGTAAGGGTAAGTAAGATTTTTCAACTCCCCTCCCCCTATCTTACGTAAGATTCTACTTAGTTTTTCAAAGTAACAAAATGACGAATCTTACATCACTGGAATCGTTATTAAATTCACTATTATTAATTATCTTTTAAAATCCTTTTTGTGCAAAGAAATATTTACTGAAAGGAATCTAGATAACATGTGTTTTCGACAAATATATTTTGTATATGAAGCGATACTAATTAGAAATAAGACATGCCATACACAGTGTGATTCTTTTATTATATTTTACACTATTCATTATTTGAAAAACAAGTAGAAAACGGCTCATCCTTAATACGTCCTTTACCTTCCAGAAGCAAATGAAATATGATCCCTGTCAAACCCATTGACCGCGCGATTTCTAATATAAAATATCGGCTTGGAAAACATTACGTAAGAATGGGACTAGACCCCCCCCCCAACTAAGGATATGTAGAGATTTTTTCAACCCCTCTCCCCCTTGGGATCCTTACGTAATTAATGAATGGCCCCCTAGGCATTGAGAAGAGACAAAATGAAGGGAGTGAAGACTTTCATTCGTGAAGCTAAGACCCCAAGTCACGTGATAGATTTTAAAGCAAAGCATTGGAAGAAATCAGGTTTCTCTCGCTAGTTTTACGCAAAGCGTGTCAGCTATTCGTTGTTTCTGAGTCACGTGACTTGAAGTCTTTGCCGCAGCATTAGCTGAGCCAATGATTCAACTTGTTTCCACCATTTACTAATTCCTGCTCTAAAGGCTGCAGAGTCGGAGGGAAAATGACCGACTCCGGCTACGACTTCTGAAACTTTAGAGCTTTCGACTCCGACTCCTACTTCTTTACCGCAAAAATGAGGTGTGGTGTGACATTGATGTCGATGTTTTGAGTTCGATGTTTTTTCGATGGTTTCATACTTGAACAGAAAAGTTTCATAAAAAATACGTGATACAGTTGAACTCGCTTACAACAAGCGCATAGGGCCGCAATTTTTGCTCGTTATTACCAAGTGTTCGTAAAAAATAAGTTCTGAAAAAAAATCATAAAAATTCATCGTAATTCCTTTTTTTCTTCTTCTTAATCATTGTACATTACCAAACAAGTTGGTTACTATGCTTTGAACTGTCTGAATGTCTTTTTCTTACATCATTGTTTTTGAAGAACACGAAAATACCATTGGCGTCGCTACGGCGGGGGGGGGGGAGACGGGCCACCCCGGGTGTCTCCCGTCTGGGGGTTGACACCCAAAGTGGAATTGCAAGTTTTTTAAAAATACAACTACAATTCAGAAAGTTTTTCCCAATATTTTAAATTACTCGTATATTTAAATTTAGTCTATGAAATGCCGTCGCGTCACCATTTTTTGACCTCGCAACGGTCCTGCACATATGCATCTAGAGCAAGTTACATAAAAGCATTCATACTTTTTATTTGTGTTTTGTATATTAGCCAACTAAAAATTTCGTTATACACAGATGTAGATGTTTCTGGAAAGGTTGAATTTCAAGTTTTCATAAAACATTATTTTTTTATTTATTCCCCCCCCCCCCTTGTAATTGTAGGTGGGGTGGGGGGGAGGCACAAAGTATCGCCCCAGGTTGTCACCCATGCTAGTTACGCCACTGCATATACGCACATCTATAATTTTGAAATGTTATGTTTCTTTACTACACAAAAAAAAAACTAGTATGTTGTGGCCATTACGAAACTTTCTTCTATATTTTTCCTTTTTCTGGTCCCTCCCCATGCTTGACGAGGAAGCAATATTCCTAACAAAAACAAAATTACACATGCAAAAACTTGACGACCATCCCAGTGTCTGAATTATTGTAAAAACAAAACAAAGAGCGAAAATTGAAAGTTACTTTAAAAGCCTTACTTGAATTAATTACAAATATTTTATTTATTAACAAACATAAGATGACACCAGTTAAAAATTTTTTAATCATTGAGATAATATTTCCGATCATTTCCATACAATTAAAATCACGAGAAATACGCAGACGACAATCTATTACGATTTATCTTTCTTATTGTTGCATTAATAAAACTATTTTTATTCGCAAAAAAAAAAAAAAAAAAAAATCAACACCTCTTGGAGCGATTGGAGTCAAAATTGAACCAAAGCCTGTTTACGTATGGATTCACATATATTCCAAATTTCAACCAGAACGTAGCATTACTTCTTGAGATAGGGCACTCACAATGGAAAAAAAGAACGGGCGATTGCGCTACCCCCTTTTTAGCTGTTGACACCAAAATAAAATCAGCTCTTATACCCATTAAGGGCTACTTGTCAAAAATTTTTTGTTTGATTCCGTTCGTTATTTCTTGAGATACAGCAGTCACAATTGACGACAAAAAACGTTCTATAACTCAACCCCCGTTTTAGCTATTGACACCAAAATTGAATCAGCACCTGCTCCTGTTAGGGGCAACATATGGACCAAATTTTGTTTGATTCCGCTAGTTACTTCCTGAGGAATAGCAAGCACGCGTAACTCAAAAAACGTCCCATTGCTCCACCCCCCTTGGAGGAATTCGCGCCAAAAACCAATGGGCACAAGTTCACATAGGGGCACATATGTGTACCAAATTTCGTTCAATTTCATGCGGTAGTTTTTGCTGTAGAGCGGCCACAAAAAACTGGTCACACACAAACGTGACACACATACATACACACATACACATACACATACACACACACACACA
Organism: Uloborus diversus; assembly: GCF_026930045.1. Classification (NCBI taxonomy): domain Eukaryota; kingdom Metazoa; phylum Arthropoda; class Arachnida; order Araneae; family Uloboridae; genus Uloborus; species Uloborus diversus. Next base: position 80,396,144 of record NC_072731.1, on the reverse strand, counting down.
CAGACAGACAGACATTTTCCAAAAATAGTCGAAATGGACTCAGCACACCTCAAAACGTTCGAATCCGTCAAAATTCGAAATTCGAAAATTTGCACGAATCCAATACTTTCTTCTATATATTAGATATAGAAGAAAGTAAAAAAAGGCTCTCAACGCTTGGTCCGTTTATTGACTAATGATTTAGTACTAACTTTGGTTGACTTTAGAATGTTAAAGAAAATATACCATAAAAGGATAAACTGAACTGGAAATCAATAGAAATTTTATAAATCACAAAAATATTGCTGGCTTTAAGCGGGATTTGCTCGTTAAAAACAAGTTATGCTCGTATAGACTTAACATTGTACCAAACAAGTATATCAGTTTGCCTCTCTAAATCCGTGTTCTCGTTAAATCAAGGCCGATGTCAAAGTTTTTATATTTCAATAAAAAGTTTCATAAAAATATGCGATAAAGATTGTTGAGTAGATGCAGTATCTGTCTTATAGGAAAGAGTTTTCAATAATTACTATCTATAATTTTATGTGTTTGATGTTTTTTAAACATCGTTGTTTTGCGCTCGATGTTTTATGTTTGAGTAATCGTCCATTTTATGTTCAAGCATCTATGAAAAAAAAGAGAGTTTTTCTAAAAACCAAAGTCTTCTAAATAGCAATATAAAAGAGATTTTTAAAAAAAATTGACTTGTGATTACCTTGAAGGGTACAATTGATGAGCCAAATTTCAGAGAAATACAAAAATGTGAGGGGGAAAAAATTGTCCAATTCTGGATCCCTTGACATAGAATGACCCAAATGTGTTCTGGCCCGTAAGATTAATTTTGGTATAAGTAGCGGCCCTCGGGGAGAAAGAAAAAAAAAAGCTTGGGCATCTCTGGCATAGACGTTTGTGAAATTTGGAAAATAAAAGCATGGAAGCAAAGGATATCACTCTTTGAGAAGGAGGGGTTCGTGAAATTGTGATAGGTTGTAACAAGGGGAAGGAAGGGGATAACAGGAAGTATGGCATCCCGCATTTTTGAAACAATATTAAGGGACTCTGCACCCTGCTCGCTTCGCCAGCCAACCCACTTTCGCTTGGGAAACCCAGGAGTGAAGATGTCCTCAGGACTGGATATCCAGCCCCTTGAGGTTCAGAGGTGTGAGACAGAGTGAAATGACTTCTTCTGGATGTCCTGTATCTAACGGTACCAGTAGGATGGTGCGGTTGGGAATACGGTAGCAGTTGGACTGACCTGGTAGACATTGACATCGTGGAGGAGATAGGGTTATAGACACACACATGCACAGACAAACACGCACAGGTTTTAATAGAAAAGATGTTCGTGTAACGTAGCGAACAAAATGACAAGGGGAGGGTGTAAGGTGAAGTGTGACACTTTGTGACAAGGGGAAAGGGCATCAAATATGGTGAAAAAAATGTGTGACATCACAGAGGGGAACGGCCCCTATGAGCTGTATCAAACACCTTCCATTTTCGATAGTGTTTCGGCTCAATCTCGAAACAAACACAAATCCAAGGTCGATGATAATTCGGAACTAACTTTGTTGCAAATGCTTCGCGCTAATAAATGGTCGAAACGATCTTGTTTCCATTGTAAACAAAGGCCGAGCCGGGAAAGGCAGAAATACACATGGCAAGGAAACCGTTTCAAAACACAGCCATTTCCGTGCTTCATCAAGGTCTCTCGCCGGATACTGCGTTTTTAAAAAACGTAGTGAGCAAACACTGAATGTTTTCTGATCGCACTTTCAAATAACTTGCACCGGAAGGTTGATTTGAATACAGGACTTCATTTGTTCTCCAGAAATGTGTGTCCGTTGAATTGATATTTCTTTTACGAGAAGTGGCTCTTTTGTTGGAATGTTGCAAAGCAAATATGAAACACCACATTAGAATAAAAATACAAAAATGTTTGACATGAATGAAGCATACAGAAAGGAAGAGGTTAACTGCTGATATCCACATAGAGTGTTAAGGCAGACAGCGCCATTAAAATTTTAGGAATTTAAAAAAGCCTTAGTCTATTGGAAGTTTTCGTACTTAAGGGTTGCGCCACAACATTCTAGGGGTGCATCCTCGGTCTTGGGGCAAGCGTGGATCCAGAGGAGTTATACGAGTAGTAACCCCACCCCTCCTCTTTCATAGAACAAAGGTAGCCCAAATCTGCATTTTTAAGGATTTTCACTACAAAAAGTTCGCTTTAGATCCCCTATTTGTGTCCGGAAATTGTACATTGTCCCCCCTTTCGATAATGTCACCTTCCAAAACTAGAAGCTGCATCTGTCCTTGTCTGGGGGGGGGGGGGGGGATAGCACACCTGTGAACAGCAATTTCTGAAACGTATTTCACACACAGACAACAACTGTTTAGTAATAGTGATGTTCCCATTAATTTTTCTGAAGGTATACTCCCAGTAATCCATTGCGGACAATTTGTGTATTGTAATTGTTGTATGTTGTAGGTGATTTAGTGCGTCTTATATAGTGATTACGTATAAGTGATTTACTTATAAGATTATATGTGAGTCACCACGAAACCACATGTAAGTGAACGTGGTTTCTGTCAGGGGCGGCATTTCAACATTTCATTTGGGGGATCGAGTTTTCAGATGTGAATTATCTCAGTTTGGAATAAAATGCATATTACTTAACAGCAAGGGATCATAAACAGATTTTGTTTTTTAAAGTAAGGTTATTAAAGTTTCTTAAATTTTAATGACCACAATTGAGCTATTGCACAAAATACCTTGATAATACTGGTATGTAAATTTTAATCTGCGATTTTCGGAATCTTATCCAATGTCATGCTCTTTTGCCAAGCTGAAGATGAAAGTCTTTTTTGACCCATTATGCATCGAAGAAAATTCTCTTATCTCCTGAGACACGAGAATGATCTTTCACAGCTAGCTGAGCTGATTGGAACGATTGAAAAACATTAAAGCAACAAAGTAATGCTCTCTTTAAATTTTTTCTCTTTAAAACCCACGCAACTTTAAAATTTGTGCTAGTCTTCGTTTTTCATCATTGAACGGTTGACTGGCGCAAAACAATACCTTTTGCTTCTTACAATAAATTTTACAAGACTAACAACACAGATAGATAAGTATTTATCATCAAATCTTGTGTTAATTTCATTACAAACTGAATGAATCTATTATTATATGCAAAATATTGATTCAATCTTATTACTTTGCATCATCATGTGAATTTTTGTCACTTTTAAAAAATAACTTTTTCAGATAGAACCCTTGTAAGGTCTGAAAAGCTCTAAAAATGATTCATGAATTTCTGAGTTGTTATCCAAACAACGAAAAACACTTCTTGTCTGGAAATGTTTCCATTTTTATCAACTTTTATTGAGAACCAGTTGGAGATTTTCTTTAAAATTTCTTTTTACATATGATCATTAATTTGCGCGTTATGTAAATTTTCCCCATTTTTTATCTATATGTGCAAAATATTTGGGGGTGAGACCGCCCCCTCTTGCCCCCTCCTCTATTTGCGCCCCTGGTTTCTGTTGTTTTTCGGTACAATATGTTTTGAGTATGTACGCTTTGCCCACATCCGATAGAAAAAATAGAATCGTGAGTCTGCGAGCAGATATTGTCCTTTCGTGATGAGTTGTTATTTTAATCTACCTGATTAGCTTTCATAACTATGTCACAGTGTGCAAGTTAATGTTACATGACGTTTCAGAAAGGAAAAAGGGGTGCACGCACATGTGAACATTTTTTTTCATTTCTTTATTTTTCAAAAAATATTATTAATTTCTCAGAGCAAAAATGTCTTCATGTCTTTTATTTGTGTAATGGATATTTTTGAGATTTTTTTTAAAAAAATTTTCTTTACTTTATGGTATTTCTTAAAATTGCCTTCATTTGTTCACATTTTTCCATAAAAGTTAATTAGAAACACACCCCTCAAATTTTTCTCAACCCTCTTTTCCTTTTTTATTTTTCAGCTCTCTTTTTATTTTATTTATTTATTTGTAAATATTTTTTTATTAATTTATATATTTTTAATTATTATTATTATAAGTTCTGTGCAACGCCAATGACACACACACATACTAAATAAATAAGTTAAATTAAATGTAAACAGAATAAAACAAATAATTTAAATGAAAAATAAATCAATAAATAAATTAAAATAAATAAATTTTAAAAATCCCCCCCCCTTAGATGGTGCAACTTACGCCATAATCCCCTCCTGTGGGCATCCCTGGCATTCCGGCAAAAAAAAGTGAGACAACTCAAAAAAAAAAGAAAAGAAAAAAAAAAAAACAGAATTCGCGCGAGAAAAACAAGGTTTTTCGCAATAGTAGAGTTTAGTGATTTCGTCTGAAATAATGACAAATACGGGATATTACATTGACATTATGGGAGAAATGATACAATACGGGTATAAACAATTATGATCTGATTTCTACTGGTTAGTTTTTCTTATTTTAATCAATAATGCATACTTAAAGTACGAAAATGTTTCTTCTAAATTTTGAAATTTTAATGATGTTTCATTGTTGGTAATATCGTTTTTACGAGACCACGCATCAGTATGTAAGCTAACTTTGTGCATGTTTTGCGGCAAGAAAAAGCATTAAATTCAGATTTTAAATCAGTAGCTAGTACGTTTTTCTTTAATTTTGACTTGGCGTCACTTTCCTTATAGTAGTGTGATATGGTTTCATGGTAAAATATTAAATTTGCCTCCGGAATAGGCATTGTGTAACGTATGCTTCACTTGCTCTTTTTTTTTTTTTTGAAACATTTAATTTCTTTCAGATGGGGTAATTCATCATTCAACCATCAAACAGTCAACAGCATCTGCGACAGAACATGCTCCTGCCATCCGTATCAGTACAAGCACTTATTACAAGGCTCAGTTGATATCGAAGGAGATAGAGGAATTCAAGACACGGCCTCACAAAATATAAAACTGCCCGAGGTGTTGAAATCTTCCGTCAAGTACTCTTATCTAATCTGCTCAGCTAAAAAAAAAAATCATAAAGATCTGATAATTCTGATATTAACGGTAAACAGGAAAATTCTTATCTTCACACACTTGAGAATGGACTGCACCTTTTTTGGTTGACAAGTCAAGTTGTTTATTTCACGCGGATGCCTCAGAAAAGGAGATTAAAAAAAATAGAAAAAAAAGAAAGCACTTGTATTCTTAGAAAAAGATTAAGCAAAAAAAAAAACAGATAGAGAGTAAGATCTATAGGTTTTTTAAGATGACCTTCTCAAAATTTTGCGTTGTAGATTCTTTTAGAATACATTTTTTAAGCACTTTTATTATACATGAAATACACCGCGAGCTCAGTCATTTAATCCGAGGACTGCAGTTTCGTGCTTATTAGCACTCATCAGCCCAGAATAAGAAGTGACTGAGCTAGAGGTGAAAACCTCGTAAGGAAGCCAAGACTGCCAAACAAACTGGTAGCTAATATAGAATTAGCACTGACCAGACAAGTGGCCGACGCAATGGTTTAATACTTAGAGACTTCGAGATTTCACTAAATGATTTGTTTAATCTTGAGAAGCAACCTAACGCTAATACATTAAATTCTAAAATAAAATTATTGTTTTGGTTTTGATGGAAAACAGTAAATTTCATGTAATTTCCTCATCAAATGATTGAATATAAACTCATTGACACAAAAATTCGTTGCCTTACAACAGCAATATTAACAGTAACCATAATGAAAATTTTGAATTAACGCTTCTCTGGAACAAGCATGAAATTTATTCACTATCATTGCTTTCTTAGGATTTTTATCCTCATCTATCCCAATAATCGATAATGGAGCTAAGTAAAGAGACATATTAGGATCTTTATCACGAGTAACTTGTATGTTGGGAACCATAAGTTAGTTTAAGAAACCTTTAATATTTAAATGATTCTAATTAAATTAGCACACAAATAAATCCTGGAGAGGAACAAGGATTAATTTAGTGTCGATTGCTTAAAATTTTAGACACGTATTTAGAGGGGAAGGGGGGGGGGGATCTTTTCGTATGAAAAAATAAGATGAAGTTTCGTGATCTGTTTCTGAAATACATTTACACTAAAAATAATAAAATAACCGATTTTTTTAAAAAATACTAAGCACTTTTCATAATGCACTTAAAAGGACAAAATAAACTTTTCTGGGTCAGAAAGGACGATTTTTAAGTATTCCTGTAGTTTTCAATTATTCCAAAAAAAATGACATCGCAAACGAAGAAAAGTGCGGCTCAAGTTATTTCAAACCGAACTTTCCCATTAGGAAAAACATGCATGTTTCAACACTCAAATTTATGACTGAAAGCTAGATAATGATAAGAAATCGTCTACATGACTTGAGCAACACTTCTCTTCGTTTGCGGTGTCATTTTCTTGGAATAACTGAAAAGTATAGGAATACTTGGCGGTGTATTTCATGTATTTCTGCTTTAGCCCTGGCTATTGGGCGGTAATTTACTCAAGAAGAGTTATTTTGTCCTTTTGAGTGCATTGTGAAAAGTGCTTAGTATTTTTTTTTTTTAAACGAGCTGATGTGTGCCTCACATGACTTCCTTTTACTCCAATTTAATTTTTCCAATTTAATTTCCTTTTACTCCAAACTGGTTACACTTACCTGCTGTCATTCAATCTGCTTTAAGATAAAAACAGAATATTTGCGAACGATCCCTCACGAGACGCCGCCTATCAAAGAATTATTTGAAATTCGGCTCATTAGATCGCCAATAACGTTTTAAATTTTAAAGATATCAAGCTGGAATTTTATCACAAGTTGCAGGATCTATCTGGGCTTTTGATTATCAAGGTTATAAATTGCTATCTTTCGCGTATGCGCAGTGAAAACTCAACTGCTTTAAACGTTCATATTTCATCAAATTTTCAATAGTTTAACTTTAACTTTTATTATTATGTTTCTCTTGTATGCTGTTAAATATTCTGAAAGCACAGTAACGTTTGACGGAAAACTCCACGCGTTATGAACCAAAAACCTTTTTAAAAAATCGTATTTTTGAAAGAAATGCTTATATTTCCCTGGGTATAAGAGATACTCTCAAGAAAATATAAAAATAAATTTTACATAGTTTATGCGGTGCCTGTAAAAAAAAAAAAAAATCCTTACATTTGGTTGGAAATTAAAAACTTTTCATAACTCTCTTATCATGATTTTACTTGGCATGCTCCCTTGTAAATTGGCCAAATACCGAATAGTCGGCCACAATCAGGCCGATTATTTGGTATTTGGGCCAAATCACTCGGGAGCATTCCAAATAAAATCACAAAAAGAAGTTTGCATGAAAAGTTTTTAATTGCCAACCAAATGTAAAGATTTTTTTTTTTTTTTTTTTTTGCCGGCACTGTACAGTAAAAGAAATATTTCAGCATCCACTAGTAAATTTCACGCACCGGATACTTCAAAGAAATATAAAAATGACTCAGACTTTTCATTGAAGTTCCCCTCATTGTTTCTTTACTCAGCTTTAGAAGAGGGTAGTATGTGTACAATAACGTATCACGAGATTACGTAGCCGTAACGGCTTCGCCCATTTTAACGCCCCCTACGTGACAACCCTCTACTATAACAATAACCAAAAATATCTTTTTTCCTGGCTCCTTGTCCATTGAGTCGTTTCATTACACTGCTTGCAAAAACTGAGAAAAAAATTAATGACAGGAAGGGCCTCCTAGTAGGGACGGAGGCGAAAAAAACTTCCTGGAACCTATCATAAAAAAGAAAAGAACAAAGCTCGACCCTAGAAAAGTAAAAAATAAATTTAAAAAAAAAGAAGAAAAGAAAAATGAAAGAGTGCTTTTGATTGAAACCCTCGCTTTTATATTTGCCACAATTTATTTTAAGCAAAAAGATACTTTTTGCTCCGTGAAGAAATTTTTAATTTTTTTTTAAATTTGTTGAATGGTACAAAAAGTTCCCTTGTGAATTGGCATTATTCTTTTAACAGCTAGGATAAGTAAACAATCACTCAGTTTACGATTGGATCATTGGAGTTGACTTTCTCGTTAATTTACAAAATCTTTTCGGACAATTTTCCTTTCAGTCAAATTTTATTGATTTCCGATTTTCGCTGTTTTGTGGGGAAAGCTAACAAGAAGGATTTTTTGCCAACCAATACCAAATTCATTCTAGTGACGTCATTATCCCCTCGTACCAAAAAGGCGGCAGATTCGAAAATGCGAAAATTTTCCATTCCAATTCCAACGTAATGTCAACACAAAAAACGTTTTTCTAAATTTTGTGCCGAACAGTTGATAAATGGAACCAGTCAGCGATAACCCGCTTCTCTCAACCCTAATAAAAAGCTGGAACCAAAAATATCTAATGAAGTTCAGCTTTATCACACGCATAAAAGTTTAAATCCTATTTCAAACGTTGCTAGGGTGCAATCGCTACACTGTAAAAAATCTCGGACAGCTCTCTGTTTATTACGGAAAGCTTTTTTGTATATTCAGATTCCGCCCTCAGCAGTTTTCTGCTCTTATCAAATACCTTTCCCGTTTAACAAGAAAGTAAGAGTCGACGCCTGCGCAGCTCACACGGCAATTTTATAGTCCAGCACCAAATCCAAACTGAAACTCGTGAAAGCACGCAATGAAAACAAAAAATCTTATTGCGCAAGAAAAAATTTCGGTATTTTTTTTTTTTTTTTTGTCTGAGAGAAAAATTCTCTGGAATAAACAAAATCCTCCGGTCAAATGCATTTTTCTGATCTAAAGCAATAAGTTGTTCTTCTCTCTAGAAAAGTAAGAGGAAGTGCTGACTGTGCGAAGTAACACTCATCAAGGTCATTAGTAGAATTTTTGTACCTCGCATGAATTCACTGAAGATAATTTTAAAGTCTTATATTTTCTTGCTAATGTATCGTCATGAGATTGAATTTGAAGCTATGTCACTTAATTTTAAGTACGAAGTGCGACTTCTCGACGCATGCTCGCAGAAGGAATACAAACTGAAATTAAAAACCAAATAACTGCCGAGGGGACTCCATATAAATTCGTTGCGTCGCATAACTTGTGTAGATAATTTACTTTTTTCTTGGATACTTATCTTCTTTCTACGAAATGGGTAATTTTTGTAGGCAGAATTTTATTCTGTCATAAAAATCACCTTTTTGGTGACCAAAACCTGCAAAAGACCACCACCGAAGTAATAAGTAAGTCGCTTTGCAACTCTATTACTTTAAAGTGATTTAGTTCATATAAATCTCGTTGAAAAAAAAACTATTTTCCTCAGTATCATTCTTTCGTTATGAACTATTGCAATTTGAAAATATTTTACATTATATAGAACACATATTTAAAGTGCAAGTGTGTCTAGTTTTATTCTGTAAAGTTTATGAATTGAAGATTATAAAAAACTTTAAATAAATGTTATTTTGTACTTTGTTTTTATGTATCAATCTCAGCTAATATGCTGAACATTTATGTATCAAGCATTATGAATTGAATGTTATAATATGCAAATTGTCAGGTTTGATAGTTCGTCTTTAAGGTTGCATGTTTTCATTCCCTTGTAAACAGTGTACATAGATTGTATGAAGTGAAAAAAAAAACTATCTCTTGTAATTAGGAACATAGTGCTTCAGTATTATCTAAATGACGATATCTTTTTAAATATTTGCATTAGTGAAACGCTTTAAATTAGTTAAATGTGTATTAATTTCTTTAACAAATAGATTCTTATATGTATTTAAAAGTGTCTTCATTTTTTTCGTTTTACGAGCCTGAATTTTACCAAAAGCAAAAAAAAAAAAAAAAAAGACTTAATAAAATAATTAATTTTGTATTTTTACACCATATTAAAGTATTTGACTTATATATGATACTCTGATTTATAACGTATGTGATACTTTGATTTATAATTTATATTATGCATGAAATATTATTTATCTCAGCAGAGCTTCATTAGTACGATTTATTTTAGTTGCAATGTACCTGCCCTTAAGGGAAAGAAGCTGCAAATATAATAAACGAATTATTTCTCAATATATATATTTTTGTATGTATATATATATATATATATATATATATATATATATATATATATATATATATATATATATATATATATATATATATATATATATGGAATACACAAGCAATGAATAGCAATGAGAAAAAAAAATTAAAAGTAGCAATTATTAGAATAAAGTTGAAAGGTTGAATTCGGAGCTCATCAGCCGTGGAAGATTCGATAAGTATGGTCAAAAGAACAAAAGATATTAAACTACTTACTAAATAGAGAGTGTTTAAGCTCTAATATATGCATTACATTGGGCCAAAATGCACCATATGCTAAACTATAAGCAATAAACAAGTCCATATAATTTGTCTTCCTCAGGACAGTACCTGCTGCATGCATATATCACTTAAATGATCATTACACTGTAAAAAAAAATCCGGAAACGTTTCTGAATATATCGTGCAGCTGTGGTTCATGAAAGTTTCAAAAACGTTTCTGAGTTTTCGGAATCCTCTTTCTGTAATGTCCAGAAACGTGTCTGAGTATTTCGAAATCCTCTTTCTGTAATTTTCAGAAACGTTTCTGAGTATTTCGGAATCCTCTTTCTGTAATGTCCAGAAACGTGTCTGAGTATTTCGGAATCCTCTTTCTGTAATTTTCAGAAACGTTTCTGAGTACTTCGGAATCCTCTTTCCGTAATTTCCAGAAATGTTTCTGAGTATTCTGTGCAGCTGTGGTTCATGAAAGTTTCGAAAACGTTTCCGAGTATTTCGGAATTTTCCAAAGAATTTTCAAAAACGCTTCCGAAAATTTCGGAATCCTTTTTCCGTGATTTTTTCTAAAATATAATTCTTTATTATAGTATTGCATACCATATCAGTTTCAATTCTTTCATATCTAAGAGCAATAATACAAGCAATTTAAGAATTTTACGGAAAGAGGATTCCGAAATACTCAGAAACGTTTCTGAAAATTACAGAAAGAGGTTTCCAAAATACTCAGAAACATTTCTGGAAATTATAGAAAGAGGATTCCGAAATACTCAGACACGTTTCTGGACATTACAGAAAGAGGATTCCGAAATACCGCAGCTACACGATATACTCAGAAACGTTTCCGGAATTTTTTTATATTGTAGGAACGTTGTTAGGATTTGGGGATTCTAAACATGGAGTTTTGTTTAATTTCTGGAGCAATGTTTGTTTTCCCACTTTTCGTTCTCCAGGAGTCAGAAGTGGTTACGAGAGGTGCTGACTGAGCCAATGAAATTTTAAGGGGAGCACTTTTTGGGTTAGTTTTTAGGCACCAAGGGCGGATCCAGCTTCTGGTTTTAGAGGGGATTATTTCCAGAAGAGTATCATAAGTTTTATTTTTGTACATGAGTAGGGGGTCCAGTGGCGAATTTTTTGAAACATAAGTTCCCAAAGAGCAGTTTTAGGTATGACTCCCATGACCCTTCTTTGACTCTGCAGCCGATAGACACTCCTGACACTTTCTCTCCTCGTAAAATCTTAATTTTACAAACTGTAACGTTGACAATTTTCAGTTGTTACATTCGTAAAATTATCAGTCTGAGCTCACCGAGAGTCAAGAACATCAGTCTTCAGATGGTAGGGATTACTATGATATAGTAGTTACAATCGAACTTTCTTTTTCCCGGAAACTACCAAATAAATACATTGACTTGCTTTGAACTGTCTTACATTGTCTCCTTTTTCAATCTTTCGAGAAATACTCATTGGCCGGAAAAAAACGTCATTTTCACTCATGGGGTTTCGAAAAAGTTTGAAGTATTTCTCCATATTAAAAGACTAAACGAGAGTATTTTGAGGGTAGTTCATACCTTCAAAATCTTCGGATTTAGCATTATCGCCGTTGCTTTCATTAATATTTAATGTACATTAATTTGAAGTTTTAACTACAATATTATCGGAAATATGTATGTGTAAGTGATAACAAGTCAATAAATGTATAATTCCCAAATACTTCCCTACTCTACAACAAAAATAAAAAATAAAAAAAGGACGCCATCACTTGATCTCAGGATTTATGATTTAACCATCAATTTCGATTGACCTCTGAATGTTTTAAAGACATTTTTTAAAGAAAGGCTAAGCTAAGTTGGAAGTTGATAAAATTTTTATAAATCACAATAATGTTTCTTGCTTTAAGGGGAATTTGCTCGTTATGAGCGGGTTATGCTCTGTCAGGCTGTATAAGGAGTCTGATTTCCGAATGCAAGCCAACAAATGCAAGTCATCGTGAAGTAATGGGGGTAATCTCCCAAAAAAGCATGGGCGTATGATTCCTGAATTCAATTACGGGACCTTCTTGCTATCGTGCTAAAGGGGCTCTTACATTTTTGTAAATAGTAAAACAAAAATAACTTTTAATAATTCCTATTGCTAAAGTTCGTCCTTGCACTCCCCATATGGGCGTCATGCAAACAAGTTACCCTGATTCGCTTTAATTTCGAAACATGTAAAAAGTTCGCCCCCAAAATTTGGTAACAGATGCCCTTTTGGAGTCTTGTGGCTCTTTCAAATGCATTCCCTGCCGTAAGGCAGCTTCAGAGGCTCAATTTATAACAAAAAGAAATATGGGAGCTCTATAGCTCTATACTGCTGTGCTAAGCATTTTTGAACGCAAGCGCATTTGTTGATTGAAGATTGTATTATTCGCCAAAACGGTTGAAAATACTTTTTAGATTTAGCTTTTTGTAGTGTCCTAACTTTTCTTGGATGTCAACTTAGAATACACGCGTGATGATTGAATTCTCGTTGAAGTATATAGTTGCTAAATTGAAATATTAACGTATAATAGGGTTTGCCCTTATAAAATTGCAGAACTTTCCCTTTTGCTAGCAGCAAAACGAAAGCTTCAAACGTAATTTTATCATCAGTGAATGATTGCAAAAAAGAAAAAAAAAATTATCCCGAACAGCAGTTTATAAGTCTTGAAACTGAATAGGCCAAAGGCCAATTAGTCTGAAACAAAAGCATCAAGTTGCACACTTGCTGGTAGTTTGAATCAGTACTACGAACGTTCGAATGGGTGAACTTTCAAGTAATTTCAGAAGCGATCACGCAATTGAGTCACCAGGAACGACCTTGGCTTCGATAACCGTGATCCGGAACCTCTGTCTGTATTGGTACAATTAAGTTGCCTTGCTATTTCACGCGCAGTAGGTTGATGAGATTTCGTTTTCTGCAATTGCAACAAAGGGGAAATGAAAAACTCCTTTCTGTGAATTTATTTTTCACGTTTTGAGAAATGTTTCCTGTTTCATATTCGCTGGCACAAGGAATCAAATGGCAATTATGTATTCTAATTCAAATCTCTAATATCATAGAGTCGGCTCAATAATTCGCTCATAATGGACTCGGCTACTTTACTTGTTCTTATCGAACGAACCAAAACCAAAATTCATCCATTTGTCAAATTTTTCCGTCAAAACTCAGCACTGGATATTTTTTTCTTGCTTCCATTTCATTCTCTACTCACTTACCATCGAACCAAGGACGTTCATCTATGTACTTCTAGAAGTTAAAAATTTACCCGCCGTAGACGAGTTGCATGAGCCGCCTATTGGTAGAGGGACAGCCGAAGTCGGCTAATCTAACCGCCGCCCCGCCGACGAAGGCTAGTTCTTATGCTTAAAAATTGCTTCTTTAAGACATCAGAGATATGACGCTATTTAAAATGCATAAAATTGTGAGTCTCGTATCAAAAGAACATCTACGATGGCACATTTGTGTTCGGTCTTCATCAATGTGCTGTAGTTCTAATTTTTTTCTTAGCACTACAACTTCATACTTTTTCATGACACTACCAGTTACGCCTCGCTGGGAGGTCACTGTGATCTCCCAAAAAGTTTCCTTATTCGGTCAATTGGCTGAGAATTCCGCAAATTTGGAGACAACACTAAAGTTTGTTTTATCTTCCTTTTTTTTTGTGTGTTAACACGAGTAGCCGACTCGGGACAAAAGTTGATGTTGCTCTGGTTTAATCTCACTAGTAGTTTTAATATCTATACTAATAATATAAAGCAGTAGAGCTTGTTTGCACGCGCTAATCTCAGGAACAACTGGTTCGAATTGAAAATTCTTTTTGTGTTGAATAGTCCATTCATTGAAGAAGGCTATAGGCTATATAACATCATGCTATGACTAATAGGAGGGGAGCAGCAAAAAAAATGTTATGAAAACGGGAAAATGTATATCATAATATGAAATGCTTGGAACGCAGAGTATGCGTAGTCGCGGTGGCTCGACCTGAAAGCGTGGGCTTCGTGGTTCAGTGAGCGTAGGTTCGAGTCAGCCATAAGGCATAACCGAGGGTATGTTTCGGAGAAAATCCTTAATGATGCTAAAAGTGATTTGTAAATATTATATATACATATATACACGCATCAATGTCTTATTTTTCTTATTAATTAACTAATAATATAAAGCTAAAGACTTTGTTTCTTTGAACGCACTAATCTCAGGAACTACTGGTTCGAATTGAAAAAATCTTTTTGTGTAGAATAGTCCATTTATTGAAGAAGGCTATAGGCTATTTTTTTAAAATAAGTTTGACCGAAATATTTATTATTGCAAATTAAGTGTTTAAATTATTTTTTTTTCTATGAATTCCTAATAGAGGGCGGGTAAGTTTAATTCTATGAATTCCTAATAGATGGCGGGGTAAGTTAACTCTTCGACAGGGCGCTGGCCGATAGCGTCGATAACTGCGAGGAACCATGCCCATGAATGCTACACTGTTGTAATCAGCACACAGAGCTTTGAATGTGGTTTTTTTTTCGGTGTTCAGGTAGACACAATTTAATTTTGTAGGATTTTTCTATTGGGTTTTGTTTTCCTTATTTCTTCAATGTTTGTTTTTGTTCTTATAGTTAAAGATAGTTACTTATCTAAGTAAATTATTTGATTTTTCGTATTATTCAATTTTGATTGTTCTTTATAACATTTTTATTATAGCATTGTTTAGTTGACGAAACACTTTAAATTACAGAGGGAAAAAATTGCTTCACTCGCGAAAGGCAGAGTTACGGTAACGTGGTTGCTTGAAGCGTAAAAAAGATGAACTATGTAGCTGAAGGGTTATTTTGAGTTTTAAAGCTACTGTTAATATTTTTACGTGTTTTGGCGAATAATTTCAAATTCCATTAGAAACTTTAATAGGTCTTCTGAAAAAGATGTGAACGCATTTTAATTAAAGAAAAATGATCATTTCATATCAGAAGGGGGGCGGGGGTGGAGTTTTTTGGTTCAACGGATTTCCTTCAACTTCTTAGCATGGCCATCGCCGTGTGGGTACTGCTAGTTTATTATAAGAGGACAAATTTCGTCGCCATTGTTGCAAATCGTTTGAGTTCATTCAAGACTTGCATGTTTTACTTTTAAAAAGAGAGGAGATGGTGTAAAATTACGCTTTTTAGGAAAAACATCAACACAGATGAACTGAAAAAGAAAAACTTCATCCAAATACAAAATTTCCAGACGATTAATTCCCATCATTTAAGATTGATAAAAAATATAAAGACAGGACATAATATGCTCTAAATAATCTTTATAATAAGTGTGCTAATGGGAATCGGCCGTAAAATCTCTACTACCGCATCCACAACCATTATGGATAAGTCTCGTATTTCCTATTCTAGAAAGTCACCAGTTATAATATGACGGGTGCAAATTTCTTGGCCGTTTCTATTTCATTCCATTTGTAGAAATAAGAGAGAACTCAAAGACCTGAAAAAATTCAAAATGACGAGTCTGATCCTCATTTGTTTACATGAAAAGATGAAAGATTTCTTTTCGGGTTCCCAATGAGTTTTTCCGAAATCTCTTGATGAAGCAATGAAGTGAAACATGGATGCCGCATTTCTATGATTCAGCACTTTTTACAGGAAAGAAAGCATCCGTTGTGAGCTGACCTTGAATATCTCAAGATCGCAAATCAGATGAAACGCTATCAATTTATGATTCACTCACTGCGCTAGATTTTCCTACATAAAATTTGCAACGATAAATGAGGCTGCCGCGATAAAATTCCTTTATCAAGCTATTTTCTTACAGAAGTTTCGGGAATTACTTAACTGGGGTTCGTTATCCTGCTTTTCATCCTTCTCTTGGAAAAATATTCCTTACGATTTCCAAAGTAATATTTAATGCGACTTCTACTTAATTGTTAATCAAAATTTGCGAGACAAAATGTTATTTTTTTCTTCTGTAAAAAATATGAGGCACTCCATTGTTGTAAAAGCCACTTATTTTCACGAGGATTTATTTTTTGCGATCCTGTTCTTTTCGCAAAAATTAAAACCCCCAGAAATATTTCAACTTATGTAGAATCGACTTTCGGTTTTGATCATACAAAATCGGCGAAATTCCCGATATCTCCATTTTTGCGGAAAAAATTTATGGCTCGCGAAAACATGTGCTCTTACAGTATTCTTGGGGCAAGCCCCCGCCCGCCCCAATAATTTGTGCGTCATTTTTTGAAGGAGTGGCAAGTGCTTTTCTAGAGGAGTGCTTCATGCGAAGACAAGTTTCTTCTTGTTTTAACGAGTGTCGATGAGAGTTGTGATATTTTTGAGAAATTTGGACGCCTTATGAAACTATGAGTCAAATATGAAGGGGGAATTGGGTGGATTTCAAAAGATAGTTTTACATTTACAACCCGAATCAATATATGTTCACTTCAGGGCCCCAGGGCAGTACTCTGTGGGTGGCATTAGAGAGCAATATGCCCTACCTTTTGTGACTGATGCTAAAAAAAAGTTCCAATCCGGAGGGGAGGGGGGATTGAGTCCCCAAACCTTCCTTCCTATAACGTCAACAAAGATGCTCTGAAATTGCGTTTTAAGAATTTAAATTTCTAAAAATTTTGGGAAGAGAGTACCAAATTCCATCTCTCCATCCATCCTTTTACTACAATTTAATGTCATTTTCCCATTATTGGCACTTTTAATGTGATTCAATAGTTTACTCTCTAAATATCACCAATAGTGGCCAAATTGAAACCAAATTTAAAAAAAAAAAAAAATCGCCAAATCTGTCGTTAAGTTGGTGACAAAACTTGGCAATCAAAGACTGGTGATATATCGCCAAGTGTCCGCCAAATTGTAATACCTCTTGAGTTTACATCGAAATTAACAATGATTACCCCCCCCCCCCAAAGAGGGGCAAAAGACCCCTTTAGAAACACTCGAATGCAGCCAAAAGAGGAGGTGCACAACTAGATCCCACTAGGAGTCTGCGTACCAAATTTCAACTTTTTAGAACAACCCGTTCTTGAGCTGTACAACATATATACGCACATAAGCACATACATACATACGTACATACAGAGGTCACGAGAAAACTCGTCATAATTAACTCGGAAATCGTTAAAATGGATATTTCTCGTGTCTATACGTTCTTAGGCATTTATCCACGTGTGGTCGAGTCGAAAAAAAAAAAAAAACTCAACATTCATTCGGGATTGAGCAAAATGGAAATTAAGGTCGATTTTTGAGTGAAATTTTTTTCGCGAAAACAATACTTCCTTTTTTGTAAAAGGAAGTAAAAAAGTAAGAAAGAAA
Source organism: Uloborus diversus (assembly GCF_026930045.1). Classification (NCBI taxonomy): domain Eukaryota; kingdom Metazoa; phylum Arthropoda; class Arachnida; order Araneae; family Uloboridae; genus Uloborus; species Uloborus diversus. The sequence continues at coordinate 80,378,575 of NC_072731.1, read as the reverse complement.
GAAATCGCAACCTGACCATCACAGAGTTTTATGAAGCTTCAGAAATCTTATTCTTTGACATCTTAAATTTATATATATATATTTTTAAAAAATCCATCTATTGCAATTCCTACTTTATTAAATTTTGAAGTTCTTTAAAAAGCACTTTTTTTTCCGGTGGGGTGGGTAGTGCTTTAAAATGTCATAAGTCAAGTTCTATTTGAGCTACTGGTTTGTATTAAAGCTCATTTTAAAGACAATTACAGGAACTTAAATAAAATATGCAACGTAAATACTTTTCAAGATTTTTTTTTTTCACAAAATTGCAAACTGTAGCAGTTTTTGAAATACTAAATTTTAAACATTTTCAAAAAAGAAAAAGGCTTTGTAATGCATTTTCATGAATACATCCAAAATTTTTCAGAATAGGACCAAGATGGGATCAGCAGTTACAGCAAATAATGTAGGACAGCTTTGAAATTTATACTAAAATGTATTCTAAAATTCTTATAGCTAAAGCTCTATGGGAACTACAAAATTTTCAAAGAAAAAAAAATCAAAATTTTTTCATGAGTCTTTAAAAATTTTTGGAAAAAAATATTATTTTAATGAAGACAGTAGAATTTCGTTTAACCAGATCGCCGGATTATTCGAATCAACTTTGAAGGCTTAAAAAAAAAAAAAAAAATACGCTCACATAAATAATTTTAACTTTTGATAGGAAGAACGTAATTATAAGTACACTTAAATTCGCTTTTTATTTTGATCTATTGAAGATAGTGTTTGCCTGGTCGTGCTTTACATAGTGGCTCCACGTTCATGGATCAGAAGTTGTGGACCAATACTTCGTGATAAATTCTCTTTTTACATTTTAATTTCTTGTAGTTTTGTAAGGAATGCCATGTAATTTCATAATAAAGTATGGTTTTTTGTCGTAACGAAGGGTATTGCTCTTTACTCATAGTGCAAGGATTATCCGGATTTTCGACTATCTGGACTGCTTTTGGTCCCGATTAGTCCGGATGAACGAGGTTCTACTCTACATCCAAAAATTTAAGAGTGAGACGATCTTTTTACCCGAAAAACGGAGTTTAAAGAGATTTTATTTTTGATGTTTTTTTTTTTTTTTAATTTTTTTTTTTTTTTTTAAACTTTTGGCATTGAGGGAAAAAAGAAGTCGGAGGCATTTTATTATTTTTTTTATCGAAACCAAAAAGCTGCAAATGATCTTGCTTTTGATTAAAATTAGTTAATTTAATGTTTAAATTTTTAATATTCCTCCCTCCCCCCCCCCCTTTTATTTATTTTTCTTTTTTCGGGCAATTAAATTTTTTGAGACAAACTGTCTTTGTACAGTTAAAAAGGTGCTGTTATTTTATTTTTTATTATTATTATTCGGATTCGAAGTATTATGTTAGGAGAAATATTTTTTCGCAATCTTGTTCTTCAATTTGCCTTTGAAAAAATAGCTAAGTTTGAAGTGGTCTTTAAAGGTCATTAACAATTAAAATGTACCAAAAAGAAAATAAGGCCTTAGAAATTGAGACTCTGGATTTGGTACAATTCCTATATCATCAAATAGTTTTTCCTTTTTACTTTCTTTTACAAAAAAGGAAGTATTGTATTCGCGAAAAAGTTTTCACTCAAAAATCGACCTTAATTTTCATTTTGCTCACCCCCGAATGAATGCTGAGTTTTTTTTTCGACTCGACCACACGTGGATAAGTGCCTAAAAACGTTTAGACACGCGAAATATCCATAATGACGATTCCCGAGTTAGCTACAACGAGTTTTCTCGTGACGTCTGTATGTACGTATGTATGTATGTGCGGATGTGCGTATGTATGTCGCATAATTAAAGAACAGAATGTCCTAGAAAGTTGAAATTTGGTACGTAGACTCCTAGTGGAGTCTAGTTGTGCACCTCCCCTTTTGATTGCATTCGGGTGTTTCTAAGAGGGCCTTTTGCCCCTTTTTTGAGGGAATCATCGTTAATTTCGATGTAAACTCAAGTGGTGTTACAATTTGGCGGACACTTGGCGATACATGGCCAGTCTTGTAGTCGCCAAATTTTGCAACATTTTTTTTTTTTAAATTCTGGTTTCAATTTGGCCACTGTTGGTGATATTTAGAGAGTAAAACCATTGAATGACATTAAAATTTCCAATACTAGGAAAATGACGTTAAATTGGAGCAAAAGGAAGTCATGTGAGGCACACATCAGCTCGTTTTTTTACACGAAAAGGTATATTTTGTGTTTAGTAATTAGTTTTAAATGTTAAAAATATATGTTTGACGTAATTTGTAACCTTAGATAATCGAGAGAATATTGATCTGATGTTAGAAAATTGACGCTGGTACACGAGAAAGTAGGTTCGTTTACTTCTGGACGGAACTTCTTGTCAATCTTTGAGCAAATGTAATTTTCGACAATGTTTGCTGGGAAAATAAAAATCAGCGGATAATCAATTACAGCCTCACTCGTGAGTTATTCAATAACACTGACTAGAGAGGTAAATTTTTGAGACGGAGGAGAAAAAGTTTCTGTAGAAAAAATTAACAAATTGCTTTTTACAAAATGAATAAATAAAACAGAAAAATAGTTTTTTAATACATAGTTATATTTTCTTAGAAAGCATCAAGTGTTAAGTTTTAAAATATATGCAATCCTTTTATTTTCTTTTTTCCTTCTTAAGAAATGTACATTAATGGTTTAAAAATATCCATTCTGTTTCATAGCTGCCAATAGCTTTCCTCATTTATGAAACCAAAAATTATGCAAATTACTCAAATTATCATTCAACTATTAATTTGGAATAGGATGTAATTTTGTAAATGTTAAATCCATCGTTTTCACAGTAATTTGCAGGGTTTTTTTAATCAAATAAATTGTGAAATTTTTGAACAAAAAGATTTTTTTATTTGTCAGTTTTGCATGCATTTATTCAAATGTGAGTATACGTATACACACACATAAAATTACTTTTTGAATCTTAATCAATTTCACTGATCGATATAATTATGTCCTACATACATAAAGTTACAGTTTTAGTAAGAAAAGTAGTGAATAATACTTGATGTAAAGAGACTTTAAACTCTTACAGCTTCCAGCATTTATCAAAGTTAATGTTTTTATGTGGGATACTGACATAGAAAAGAGTTTGAAGGAAAAAAGCAATAAAATTAGAATGTAAACGTTATATCATTCTGAATACAATATTTCATGCAAATTAAATTTGAATTTTTTCAATTTTTCGGGGTGTAAATAAAACTTTTTCAAAAAATAAAAGTTTTTTTCCAAAATTTTCGGGGTTCTGACATAACACTGACATCGAGCACATCTCAGCAGTTTCTCCTTTTCAAAATCCTTCATACCTTCACGTTCAAACCGCACTTCGAATCTAGAAATTCTCAAGTAACCTTCATTTATGGTTAGCATCAGCAATAAAGGCTGTCCACTAATGGCAAAGAGAAGTGGCAAAATTTAAAATTTGGAGATCACCAGTACAAATGGTAGGTGAACTCCTCTCTTTCTTGGGGCAAGAGATAGTACTAGCAACCCTGGAAGGTGCTGCTATACAGCAGGGATGCCCACCCCCTAAGAGCAAGGGCGCACCTCCTAAAGATCCCAAAGATCCTCCCAAAGCAAAAGTCCCCAAGTAAGAAAAATGCCCCTGACACACCCTCCTAAAAATTTCAATGGCGCAGTCTGCAGCATGACCCCCCCCCCCCCCAGGTGGAGACCCCTGTATCCCTGTATGCAGCATGACTTAGAAAAACTTTTCAGTGAAAGACTACCAACGACCTTACCTTTAAACGCGTTTTACTCGAAACTTGAAACTGTCCACTTAGATACCTTTGCACTACCTCAAACGAAGTCAAGCTTTGAAGGGGGGGGGGGGGGTCATGCAATTTTGCAGCAATACAATTTTGCAGCAAACCTTAGGAAAACAAAAAGGAGTTCAAAATGATGAACAGTAGCAACAGGGCACCCGAAACTTAATTTCCGGGAGGGCAGTAGTTCTCAATTTGCCGAATAGAGCTCCAAAATTTTTGCCGAATGATAAAATGCAGGAGTACATTTATGAAAAGGGACGTTTGGGTGCTTAAAAATTGCAATATTGCAGTTTTGTTTCCAAATTTCCGAATTGTCAGACAAAATTTGCCAAATGAGGAAATTTTTTGGGAGCTCACAGAGACCTTCCACTATGATTATTAATAGCACTGACACATAATCACACACACCAATTTGAAAAACCTACAGGTTTGCTTCACTCTAAGACAAAATCATTTCCAGCGCGTCACGGTCAAACCTCTTTTTCGAGCGAACGAATGAATCTTTCAACAATGCTGTTGGAAAACAAAGATCAGTTAACAGTGATTAGCAACAGTAATGAGTTAATTACCCGGATCTGAAATTTTGACACGTTATCCATCTCTTTACAGAAAGTTAAGGCAGTGAAAAATGTTCTTCGGCATTGGGTCGTATTTTTGATTAATTAGAAAGCTTACAAGAGGACTCCACCCATCATCGAAACGGGTTATCGCCCAGGAAGTTTGAGCAAAGGTAAACAGATAGATTTACCCAAAGCAAAGCGAGGTCAATCGCCAAACCAAGGACGGATAACAGATACGGTTAAATTTACCCTTTTCCTTCGATCGAATTACTGAATATATTATCCAAATTCAATACCATGTTTAGCTCATGTCGGACATAGTATGTCGAAATATGTTCTCACGATCGATAAAAAAACAAAAAGGAAAAAAAAAATAAAACCCCACCTCAGATTAGTTTCTTAGGTGAATTGAATATGAAGGATTACATAACTTATTGTTACCATTATGTAGGTAAAGCAATTGATACGTGTTGTGAGCATCATGGAAAGGAGGCTACTCAAACTCTAATTTAGAGCCTGATTTAATTGATTAAATCAATTGTTTAAACCCTATAACAGCTCCTAGTGCTTTCTGTCACTATCAAATTACGTCAGAAAAAGTAGTTTTATGAATCAACCTAATCATTTTCGTTTTCTGTCTGTGTTTCAGGTGTTTTTCTTTATAAAAAAGTGTGCCTTAAAAGAGCTTCTAAAAAGCAAACTTCAAAACAAATTACGTGGTTGACGAAGAAAGTAGCGTCCGTTAAGTGTGTGTGTGCATCAGAGGGGTGAGTTCGTAAATTTTCCAGTACCAGAGCGCCAATGAGGAGTATTTCGATTTGATACCAATTTTAAGAGAGTAATTTATTGTTCCAGAAAAAATTCCAGAACGACGTTCCGACACTATATTAGGCCTTGGTTTCCTAAGAGCGAATCGCCGATCTTCGACGCCGCACAGTGGTTCAAGGGCGGAAAAAATAGCTATTTTTAAGTTTTAAGATAAAAAATATTTCATGCCGTAATTACTTAGCCCTTGAGTTGTAGTAACTTACTCCAAAAGCGTTTTTTGAAAAAAAAATTCCTTTTTCACAAAAATAAGCCAAGATTGTTGAATAATTATGTTTTTACTTTTTTTCGGACGTACGACTTATACTTCAGTTTTAATTCATTCGTTCAATAAGAAGGACTAAAATTTAATAAAAGTCATTTCTGATTGGTTTTTCACACTTATAGGATGCATATTACATCGTAGTTAAAAATTAAAAATTCGTGAAAATTGAAAACTACCTGAAATAAAAAAAAAAACATTATTTTCTAAAAAATATAATGAAAAATACTGTGGAATATACTTTTATCGGAGGCTTCCGGTGGGCTAAAATTTACATATATCACTAGTTTAATCCTCCTGTAAATAAACAACAACATTTTAGCTGCGACCACCTTGCGACTGCAGTCGTGGCAGATGTTTTGTTTGATTTTCGCTATTTACAAACACCAATATAGTAAGCTAGAAAATAACCCGCAACGTTATGACGGGGCTAAATTGCTATTTTTATCAAAGAAATTGATCATCAAACTTGACATGCTCCAGACTAACGTATGTCAGTTTCACTACTTTGCAGGAGAGCCTAAAAACGTTTGTTTACTGTTTCCGAAAGTTGGGGCTCTTGAAACATTCATCAATAAAAATAGAGGATTTTTTTAAACAGATTTACGTTGTTATCGCTTAATGCGGAGCATTATTCTACATGCAATGCAAAAGTAACCTAAAAATAACAATTTACGGACCCGTTTCGTATGGCTTTAAAGAAGATACATATGAGAATGAAATTTTTAAAACTCATACAGAATTCTAAATGAAAAGTTAAATAACCATTCTGTTCATAAAACAGTGAAATTAGAAAATCATCAAACGTTTGAAATTTCTGATTTCCCTTTCGAAATCATTCTAGTATAAAGCTGTTCTCAGTTTGTCAACATTGCCAGAAAATATTGTTCGAGGGAATTAATTGCAATAAATAAACCTTGCGTGTGGCATACAACTGATTGAATTTATATTTTTCGCTAAAAACAGAAAGGAATTTGTACTATAGAGAAACCCCGATTTCACGTTTCTCAGTGGCCTGAATCAAACATAATATACATAAAATATGGGAAAACGTTCAGTTCAAATTAAAAAAAAAAAAAAAAAAAAAAATCTTTCAAAATCAGGTGTCAAGTTACCAAGGCTAAATTTACCTACAGATAGAAAAAATTTGGATTGAGCTGATTTTTAAGTAAAGCGGCTTTATTTTATTTATTTATTTATTATTTTTTTTCATCTTCCATTGAAATTCCAATTAAATTCATGTGATTTCTCACTTTTATGATGCCATGTACTAGTTGGAGCAATCAAACATATGAGTTGACTGTACAATTTTCTCAATAATGTTGCTGATGTTACCCGGACGTTTTTACAATGGAGATATGGTAAAAGCATGAATTGAGCTCATTTTTAAAACTGATTTTTGAAGCAGTTTTCGACCTGATTGAGAGCGATTCGTTCCAGATCCCTTTGTGGCTTGATAAACGGAGTAGCAAAACATGGGGGAAAGGGACATTTTGAAAATTCATGGATTGAGCTGATGTCGATAGCGTCTCCTTTTCAATTTCATCTTTTTTTTTTTTCTTGGTTGATATACAGAAGTGTGATTTATTCTGGAATAATATTTACCTATTTTTGGGGAAACTAGAGACTCTTTTAAGTAAAAGTTCTTTGTAGGAGTATTTTATCAATAATAATAATAATAATAATAATAATAACAGTAGCGCATAAATTATCTTTAAAAAAAAAAAAAGCCTACATTTACATTACAGTCATGTGCACATTTTATATCGAAAAATTCAACTTCTGTTTTTCAACCATGTTGGATATTTTTCTCGTTAAAAAGAAATAACTGAATCAAAAACGTTATTGCATTATAGACGACGTTTCAAATCCAAAACTTTCCAGATGAAACACGCGATCAAATAAGTTTTTAAAACAATGTATCCTTTAGGTTACATCAAATTATGGCAGTGCGAGGACCGTCCTTTGGGAGATCAGGAAAGGGGCACTGCCTCTCCCCCTCTCCTCCCCACCCCACTTTGGGAAAGTAGTGTATTTACACATTAGCGGGCTTGGTGTTTGCTGTTTTTTGATAAAATTTGCATTGAACTTATACTTTTTAGTACCCCCTGGAAAAATTCGCAATGACAGGCCAGGGTTCTTTAAAAAAAAAATATTTTTTGCGATTCAATCAGCAAAAGCTATTCAAGCCCTGAAATTATCATATCACTTTTAGGTAGGCTTGCCAGATTTCAGAAATGTTCAACCGGGACGCCGGAATATTCCCCCCACCCCCATCCCCGCCAGCGTAGCGAGTATTCAAAAGGGTACACATCCCTGATTGGTTTGTAGAGTGTTTTAGAGGGTAGTTAATTCTCAATGCTATGAATAAATGGTTACTAATTATGAGTCTAAACCAGAGGTAATAAATAATGCATGACGCAAGCAGATACAATTAAACAGTTTATTTCCTACATCATAATATTGTTAAGTTTGTTTTGTAAGAAGAAAACTTTGAATGAGAAATAAAAATTTGAACAATTTTTCAATGTTATTTGCTTTGGCTAGAATTTTTTTAGAAAGTCTTTTTTGTTCTTTAATCTTGCTGTAAAAATCCTGACAAGCTAATCCGATATTATTTTTACAAGTCAGTGTTACAAACCTGTACCTCAGAGCCAGACTAACGTCAGTCACATAATCGCTACTTTACAGGAGATAGGAAAAACATTTGTCTGGCGCATGCAAAGGATAGGACGCGCGCTCTTTTAACACTAGTAAATAATTAGAGTTTTTTTATTTTTTATAATTACGTTTGCATGGTTCGATGTGGACTAGGATTCTGCATAAAATGTAGTAATAAACAGAAAAATCGAATTTTTTGACTTACTCTGAGGTACAGAAATGACAAAGTTATTAGATCTGAAACCCGGGACGTCTGACAAGCCTACTTTTATTCAAATTTGACATTGTTTTTCCTGAACTGGTGAAGTTACACGAAAACTTGTAAGCATGCTTTACTTTTATAGTTTTTTTTTTTTTTTTGACATTGCAAAAAGAAAAAAATAGTAATGAATTTCACACAGTGCAAAATTTGCTACTGCACTCCGAAAAAAGCGAAAAGCTGACTCTCTAAACACACCGAAAATTGCTTTAAAGGCTCAAAACTATAGGTGTACATTCGAGTTCGCTAAGAATTAATAAATTGATATTTGCAGTGCAGTGTAATAGTGAATTCCCAAAGAAAAAAAGTTTGAGGAGGCATCTTCCGAACTTTCGATCTTTCTAGAAAATTGATATATGTTTTAATAGTGGAAACTAGTTGAGTTTTTTTTTTTTTTTTTCTTAATGTAAAAACAAATAAAAACCGTTGAAAAGGTTCATTTTTTATGAAAGCCTAAAATTTTGACTAATGTATTCCAGAATAAAGTTTTGCACTTTTCAGTTGAAGGCACTCAGCAAGTTTCAAAGCTTGTTTTCATAGCTTTACTATTGTGTGCTGTTACTGATCTGGTTTATTTATTTCGACACCAATAACTCGTGACAAATCTGGTTTGGCTTCCTTTTTGACGATGTTATTCAAAACACTCGCTTGTTATAAAAATGATGGGTGATTTATTATTTTTGATCTTTTCAAATCTCACATAATTTATATACACTCTTGTTACCCTCTATATTTCCCCCCAAAAATATAAGATTAAACATATGTTGTCGGAGATGATCAAAAATATCCGCAAATATTGTTTTTTCTTTCAAATATAGCTAAGGAAATTTTTAGCAGGGAAAAGAGCAGTTTAAAAATGTTTGTTATGGAATTAGTTTTTTCCCATTTACTCCACTTAACGCTATAGTAATTGTTAGTTGGCCAGAACGCAAAACTGGAAAAAAGAATTCTTTATTTACAGAAATACAGGCTATGTTCAAAACATTTTCAGTTAAGTGGCCACCGACCCAGCACTTTCTTATTTTAACCAAGTAACCTAAATATAATTCCAGTTAAAAACTCTCACTCCACTCTTGACGCTTTTCCTTTTCAAAAAAAAAAAAAAACTTGAACACACACGTGCGGAGGAAAAACCCGTTGGAGACAAGGTGAATAACTTTTTCGATAATTCTACTTCTTTACTCCTTCCTCATTTGCGAATTTCCGTGCCACTTCCTGCTGATTGTCCTTGGATAAAGAGCGTAGATTTGGTGCTCTTTTAAGGCACAGAAATTCCCGCCTGCTTATATGGCCTTATTCGCTTTGTTCGTAGCCTTGTGCGCCTCATTGTGGTTTTAATTCAGTCAGGCATTTTTCTCACTTTGGTGGGATGCTGGCTGAGTCAAGGGTGCCTCGAATTTCAATTTTTGCGAGATGGAATTCTCAAGTTACTGAATGGAACTCCGAATGATAAATTACGAGCATGCTCACGCACTTACATCTAACGAAAAGAAACATTACGCTTTTTTTTTTTTTTTTTTTTTTGAAGACAATATTACCCGGTTGTCTTTAAATTTGCCAAATCGTCAGACAAAATTTGCCGAGAAGGAAATTTTGTGGGAGGTCACAGTGACTTCACATGACTCTTGGTATGTTCTGGTAGCCAGTTTTCGTTTGTATGTTCTATTGAGCCGAAATTTCAGCTATTATAAAATCTGCACCTAAGGATTTGGTTTCGATATAACACGGTACACAATCCTTGATTTACATTATTTCAAGGTTTCGTATAACACGGTTTCGATATAACACGGAACACGGTTTCGATATAATACGGAACACGGTTTCGATATAACATGGTACACATTTAAATGATTTATGATGAGTACATGATTAATTACGTTAAAAAATTAGTAAAAAAAAACCATTTATAAAAAAATCTCGCATAACACGGTTTTGGTACTAGTATTCGGAATGAATTAACCGTGTTATACGAGGGTACCCTGTATTTTCATTAAGGTATAATGTTTTGGCAAACAATCTAAAAGGATTCCTTCATGCACGTGTTGTTGGCTATAAAAAAAGTTGTAACTATATATTAAGCTGAGAAGAAAAAAAAAAATAAATAAAAATAATAAAAATAATAATAAACCAAAAAATTAAAATAAAAAAACTTCCCTTCTCAGCCCTGGGTGTAATTTATCTCTTTATTTTATAAATATTTCCTGTCTTTTTATCTGTACACTTTAATAAGTCAAGACACAAAAATATAAAAATCTCAGTAGACGATTTTTTTTTTCACTTTTCTGTAAGAATATTTTCCTACGGAATAATTATTGAGAGATCATATAGTATCTTTTATCATCATAATATTTTACTCCATCCTTTTTAGCCTACTTTCCCAGGAAAAGTCAAAAAAAAAAAGAAGAAAAAAGCATGAAAGAAGGCTTAATGCATCTTGAAAATATCACGAAAAACAAAAAAAAAAGCTTAAAATAAAAAATAATAATTAAATAAATATCGAAAAATTAAAAATTGGAAAGTAGGGTATTGAGATGAGGAAAATTGTTTGTCGATCGGTCTGTCTGTATGTCTGTGACCCCCCCCCCCAAAAAAAAAAAAAAAAAAAAAAAAAAACTTTTGAGAGAATAGTCCAATTCGAACATTTTTTTTTTGTTCGAAAGGTCTCGGCCAGGACACCTCATTCCTATATTTCACTTTTTAATTTGAACTATTTTTCGTTCAATTTTGAACAGTTCAAAACAACTTAACATTAGCGCTTACGGAGAAACTCAAGGCAATTCCGAACTTAGAGGCAAATTTGCTTCAAACAAACTTTGTTGGAAAGTGCTTTTGATGTGAAACATGTATAAAAATATCTTTTTAATTTGAACAATTTTCCTTTCAATTTTGAACAGTTCAAATCCCTTAACATTAACCTACGGGGAAACTGAAAGTCAATGTAGATTCCGCACTTGAAGTCGGATTTACTTCAAACAAATTTTGTTGGAAAGAGCTCTTGACGACAAACTCTCGATTCCGACTCCGAGAATTTTGGGGCACCTGACTTTAACTCCGGTTCCTGTTTCCGACAATTAGTCGGACTCCGACTCCCCGACGCGGATTTCGTAGCTTTGGCAAAAATTTATACATGGAGGGAAAATGACTGACATTGACCATTGGATATTCGACTCCGACTCAGACTTCTTTCTCCCAAAATAAGTACGACTCCGACTCCGCAAACATTGGCAAAGTTGCGAACTCTGTTCTTGACCGATTCCAAAACTTCGAGTTTTTGAATTCGGCTCAAATTCGTCTGATTCGGGAACCTTCGATTCCCAAATCTGACTCTTTTATCCCAAAATCAGATTGACTCCGACTCCGAATCTGCAGCCATGGTTTTAACAATGAAATAATTACTGTTAATATGACTTGTTTTTATTGAGCAATCACAATTGCTTATTGTTTTCACTTGACCGTCCTTGACGTTACGTTGATTTTTCAGCTTGACCAGGGGCCTCTGCAGCACCACCGCCCACCGTCCTCTGCAGGCGCGGTTCCTCTGGCTCGAGGAAGCACTATCCCCCGGATTCCTCTTCTCCTGGTCGGTATAGTCCATGTCCTAACACACGCTCATACACACACACGCCATGCATACACACAGATCTATGCACACACACAAGCCTACACACACACACACACAACTATACACACGTAACCACCCAAGAGGAAGGGCTGGCTTGGGCGGACAAGAGCCATTTCTAGAAACAATAACACCAATGAGTAGGGTGAGTAGGGTCCTGTCACAACTCGTGATTGCGAAACACATAATTTAAATTCAAAATTTCAGAATTCAAATTAATTTCTTTTCACTTTATTTTTTAAATTTATGTATTCAGTTTTCGGCGGATAAACTGGAAATCCTTTATGTTTCTACATTAAGATATGCGCTGACGATTTTTTTTTTTTTTTTTGATAATGAAAATTATTTCTTTAAGTTGACATTTTTAATTGTTTTTATTTTATTTATTTTTTCTTTGAAAGCGGTTTAACATTTTTTTTAATGGAAAAATAGTGTATTTAGCTGCTTTGTTTAAAAGGTGCTGCTATTTTATTTGTTCGTTAATTTATTTATTTATTCATTTTACTTATCTAATTTTTTAGATGAGCGAGGGAATTTTATTCCTAGAAATCAGCTTAAAATATTTAAAAAAATATGCTTGAAACAATTTGCGATTTTAGCTATTTTTGAGAATATTGATCAGATACTAGAAAGTAGGTATGGGTGTACGGGAAAGTAGGCTCGTTTAGTTTTAGACCGAACTTCTTATTATTTTTAAGTATCAATGGAAGAGTACATCTTATTTTTCTACCCCCTGTGTCAATCTTTATCGCGCTACATACATTATTCAGTAACAAAGTTTTCAAATGTCATTTGAATTATGAATTATCCCGCACAGGGGCGTTCACAGGGAGGGAAGGGGGGAGAAGGGAAACCTGTTGACCCACCCAGGCCCGAGCCTGATGGGGGCCCAAAATTTTTAAAAAGAGGGTCGAATATATGTAGAAACATAGAGGTAAACAATATGGAGAAGAGCACGTGAAAGTTATTTGTAACGAACCTCAAAATTTCAGTGTACGTCCCTGATCCCGCACACCTTACTGCGTTGTACAGGAATCTGTTACAAAATACATACAAATATATTTTTTTTAAGTCCCGAAAATACTTTTTGACATTTTAACAGAAACTTTGAAGTGTCAGCATCAGATTGTGATATTTCTAATACGTCACTTTCAAAGAAGCAGTTCACATGTCAAGAAAAGAAAATTAGGTTGTGAATGGATATAATTATGTATAATGTTCAATTTAAATACATTAACCGATCAGCAAACATATGTTCTGTTATCAGTAGCGCAGCAATGGGGTCTAGCACTCCTGCGAACTAAAGAAATTGCGCCCCCCCCTCCCAGGTTCGCCCACATAAAAAGTCAACGCAAGTCATTGCAACCTCCAAAAAAAAAATTTTTTTTTTTTTTTGAACATTTTGATTAGTTGATTCGACAAATGGGAGGCAGCATCGTATTTTTTTTTCTTATTTTCTTTTTTAGAATTGTTTTTAATTATGCCCAATGATCCTTCTCAGTAGATGTTATGTGTCTCTAACTCTTTTTCTTGCGGGTTTTTTTTTTTCATTTTTTAAAGCATTTTTCATTCTATGATCAAAAAAAAAAAAAAAAAAATTGAACAGTTTAAATGCCGCCCCCCTGGCTGCTGCGCCCCTGGCGAGAGTCACTCCGGCCAACCCCTAATTACGCTACTGTCTGGTATTTAAACGTCTAACTAAATGCGAAAGAATTGCTCGAGGGTCTGCTACATCGGAACAACCTTACTGCAAATGATCAAGGTGGAACACACAGACATACAATGAAGCCATACCTTCCATTCTGCTTCAAAATCTCCACGATTCCTTGTTTCCTTGACTTCAAAGTCAAACAAACGAGCAACTTCTCTCAGAGATGAACGTGTTTACCTTTTTAACGCTTTTAAGTCCTTGGCAAAGATAATATGTTGCATTTCTAATGAATTTATGTTAATGGAAGATCTTAGCGTGGTTGGCTGTTAATGCGATTTTGTGGCTTACGGTGACCATGATGCAATAGAGGAAGAGTTGGTAAAAGACTTCGGCAAGGTTCGGGTGTGAGAACGTAACAGATTTGAACAACAAGCAGTTTGGGTTGGCAGAAAAAGGTTAGGGTTTGAAATAATTACAATCAGACTCGCCCTTGTAGAATGTTTTTCTACCTGTCAAATGCTTTGTCGTTGAAAAACCTTTACCGGCACAAATGCTTTTGGAGTTTTGTATCCTGTCTAACTTTAAACAAACTAATGTCAACAGCTTCTGAAAAAAAAGTTACGTATTCAGGAAACGCTGTTTTAATGAACTATATATCTCCTCCAAAGTAAAAAAGGTACACCTCAAAAAGTTGTTTGTTATTTTGGTGATAAGTATGTTTTGAATTATTTCGAACTCCTTAAATATGAGTAATTACACTTTTTGGACAGAACATCAATACTTTCTCATTACTTTTTCTTGTTTATCTTAAACTAATATATTTCTAACTGTATTGTAAGCCTAGTTAATGATGTGAGGTTATACGCATATAGCATATATGTGTAGGGGAAACTAAGGAGGTTTGACCAATAAGGAGACTTGACCCATGAGGATTTTTTTTCACAAAAAGGATATTTAGGGAAAATTTTAGTCTTTTTTTTTCCCCCACCAGTCACACAACAGTATTTAGCAGGAATAATCCATTTCAGAATTATCAGTGGTTTTCAAGAAATCCAGTGTTAAATAATACTGCACCTAAAAAGTAAATTTTGAAGATTTTGGAAATTTTTAGATTTTTCATCCTCTAGTTTTGAGGGAAATGAATTTTAAAAGTATACATGTTTTAATTACTTTTATATATATATATATATATATATATATATATATATATATATATATATATATATATATATATATATATATATATATATATATATATATATATATATATATATATATATATATATATATATATATATATATATATATATATATATATACATATATATATATATATATATATATATATATATATATATATATATATAGCTATCTATTGATATAAAGTATTTTTATATAACTTTAATTGAAAATTTAAGGTATACACAAGAAAGCTAACTATAGGCAGCTTTGACCCCAATCTAACTAGGGAGACTTGACCCAAAGACTAATGAAGGACAAATTTGATGTTTTTTTAATGAATTTTTATTTTTGAATAGATAACATATTGCGACTCAGACATAATGATTTAATTTTATTGATCTAAGTTGCTAAAAACTTAAGGTAAACAAAAGAAAGCTACTTAGGGAGCTTTGACCCTAGCTAACTAGGGAGACTTGACCCAAAGAATAATTTGGTGTTTATAATGAATTTTTGTTTACAAATAGCTAAAATATTGTGATTTAGACCTCAATGATTTGCTTTTATTTGAGCAATAACTTTAATATTGTGAATATGAAGGGGGAATTTTTTTTTTTTTACTTAAAGAATAACTAAAATATTTTGGCCTAATAAATTGTTTTTATTTGATAAATAACTAAAATACTAATGATCTTTAAGCCCAATGATTTGTTTCTCAATAAAATAACTGAAATATTGTTTAGGTCTTAGCTGATAAAGTTGATGTGCAATAAGATTAACTTAAGAAAAAATGTGTAACACTTCACCTAAAGAGTGAACATTTGTTGATTCACTTCAAGTCAGGGGCGGCAAATAGGGGGTGCGAGAGGGGGCGGTTGCACCCCCAAATTTTTCACTAAGAATAATATAAAATGGTAAAATTCAATTCAGATAACTCAGAAAACCATTTGCCTGAATTTTCAGAACAGAAAAAAATGATGGAAGATAAGTGTTTGCCTTAACTAAAGAAGTAATCTCTTCATATGGGTTAAATATTTCAAAATTGAGTAATCTATGTTATGATGGTGCATCTTGTATGAGATACCCGTACAGTGTAGAGACTGTGCAATTTTTACGCGTAAATTCCATGTCATTTTACATAAATTTTTATGCTCATATTATAACTTCATGTTCAGCTAATAAGTGTTCATTGATGCCATGTACTAGAAACACATTTTAGCAACTCGGTGTATCATGTGCTTTCATGGAAACTTTTTGTAAAGATATGCTATTTTTGGGAAAGATCTCACATCAAAAAATACTTTCACATCAACAAATGTATCTTGAGGCTCTTTACTTGACAATCTCTGTGTGACACAAGATGGTCTTCAAGAGTTATAAAAGCCCCATGGAAGAATTACTGGAAAACGACCTTTTCATTGATAAAACATTTGACGTCATTTTAATATGTATGCCTTTGTCTGAATTTTTTGTTTACTTTATTTATACTGCGGAGCGTTTTTTTGGTAAATGCTATACACTCTATCATAAAAATTTTAATTCGCTAATCTTAATTCTTGGATTGACAATTGAAACTCTTAGTAATTTTCGCATTAATGCATATTTGAACCAGGTGTGGAACTTTGTGACAGAGCTTTTCGTAACAGTTTTTAATGTATGCCAACGTGGAAGAGGTGACAAAACCCAGATGAAGTTTTAGTCAAAATATTAAATCAATATTTTGAATAAACTGATCAATTCAGTTTCTCAAAAAATTGAGACAGGATTTAATGACAAATATTTATTATTGGTCTTAACTTCAATATTATGTAGGTCGGTTATAGAAAGCGAAAAAGAAAATATTACACTTATAAGTAATAGCATGAGGAAAGAGGAATTGTTTTGTGAATTGTGACTATACTTTTTAATGACACAAAATAAATACTAGCCTATTTAAAAAGCTTTCTTGGCTATGTTAAAGAGAGGAATCTAAAGGAAATGTGCTTTTTTTGACATAACTTTCTTGCTTCCGTTGTTTTTTGACTCTTTCAATCAGGTCAGTCTTTTGAAAGATGACTTCCGTGATTAAATTGAAAAACCGACGTATATAAAGCACAAATTTACACGAAAATACAGCATATAGCTATTTCAAGGCTACAATAATGGAGCCTCTTCATCGGTGTAAAAAACTACGCACACAACCAGAAAGTTGTAGGAAAACTGAACGTCAACCAATTTTGACTTTCGTGTCTCAGGAGGTTAGAGAATTGCCTTCGAAGCGCAATGAGGCAAAGCAAGACCTTCCTATTTAGCTATACTGGCAATAAATTAAATCATTGGATATTGATTAACTATAGTTACAAAATTTTCTGTTCTCCCTGACTCCAAAAATAGCAGATTAAAGCTTTACTAAAAAATAAAAACTAGTACCGAGATATTTTGTGAGATAACTTATAACAAAATAAATTTAAAGCTTCGGTCGAAAAAATTTTAATTGTTCTTCACAAACCTAATTATTCTTAACATTAAAACCATTTAATTATCAGTTCTTGTTAACCAATATGTATTTTATACCGTACTGAGGAAATTCATGTTTAAGAAACTCGACCCCCCAAACGAAATGCTGAAATGCCGCCCCTGCTTCAAGTATCACTTATTAAAGCAAAAAACACCATCAAACCTGCGTTCTTGATTTCAATATCTAGGAGTCTTCTTACATTCATGAGGGGAGGAGGTGTCATGTCTCACTAGGTTGGTGGGTCAAGTCTTCCTAGCTCTAGGGACTTTTGACCCATTAGCAGATGTGATGTACCAATTTTTACATCTTTTTACAAAAAAAGGAACTATTGTATTCGTGAAAAAAGTTTCTCTCAAAAATCGACTGTAATTTCCATTTTACTCACCCCCGAATGAATATTGAGTTTTTTTTCCCCGACTCTACCACACGTGGATAAGTGCCTAAGAACGTATAGACACGCGAAATATCCATGATGATGATTCCCGAGTTAATTACAACGAATTTTGTCGTGACGTCTGTATGTACGTATGTATGTATGTGCGTATGTGTGAATGTGCGTATTTGCGTATATGCGTATGTATATAGCATGACTTAAGAACGGTAAGTCCTAGAAAGTTGAAATTTAGTACGTAGACTCCTAGTGGGGTCTATTTGTGCACCTCCCCTTTTGGTTGCATTCGGGTGTTTCTAAAGGGGTCTTTTGCCCCTTTTTGGGGGAATCATTGTTAGTTTCGATGTAAACTCAAGTGGTGTTATAGTTTGTCGGACACTTGGCGATATATCGCCAGTCTTTTGGTCGCCAAGTTTTGTCGCCAACTTGATGACAAATTTGGCTATTTTTTTTAATTTGTTTCAATTTGGCCACGGTTGGTGATATTTATAAAGTAAACTATTGAATCACATTAAAATTGCCAGTAATGGGGAAATGACATTAAATTGGAGTAAAAGGAAGTCATGTGATGCACACATCAGCTCGTTTTTTACCATTTCTACTTAGAATTAATGTATTATTTTTAGTCATAATAATGCGAAAAATGGCAAACTATTTATGTATATTTTTTTCATTCCGTTCTAACTATTTTACCAAAAAAAAAAAGGAAAATTTAAAAAAAAAAAAGAAAAAAAAATTGGGTCCTCCCTAGTTTCCCCTACATCAATGCATCTAGGATATCCTTTGCCCCTCATTTTGAAAAACGTTGAAATTACGGGCCTGTATTGTTGTCTTTTGCCTAAAATTTAGAATTTTTCTATATCTATCTACCAAGGACATCTGTTGTAACTCAGACAGCTGAGGATATTTTACTGATTCCTTTTCATATTCAGCGAATATTACTAGTTATGTGTGTGGACTTGATTTTTTGAAATTCCAACAACTCAAAATCTTTATTCTGAATCATATTATAAACCAAGCGGAAAACTAACTTTTTTCGTTTATTTTTAACACGTCAGTTTATTTAATTTTTTTGCGGCAACAATCTTCTGGAAAAATATTATATTTGAAGATAAAATAATTTTTAGCGATTTAAAATTGAACGAGGCTTTAAAAAAAGAGGGAGGGGGGATAACCCTTATCATGGTTATCTTTATGTCATAAACAAACATTATTTTTCATTAAAAGACTTAATTCATTAAAAGCCCCCCTTACAATGAACCCTTATTTGGTGAGGGTGTCTTACCCCACAAAGGAATTGGAGTTTTGCATCTAAATGTTTTTTACTGTTTACATACTGACTTTGTATGCATTTGTGTGTCAATTTTGATGCGTTTCACTTGTGTTTATATTTTTTTTAAAACATAAAACCATTGGAAAGTTTCTTACTTTAATTTATTAAATTTTGTAGAGTGCGAAACGAATATAATGCTGGGGTTCCACATACCTCAGATTGCCACTTGCATTGAAAAAAAAAAAATGTATTACCTCACCAGTTGAGGGTTAGTTGACGTCACTTTATTGACTTTGGTTTCAGTAAAAAAATACGTAACACAAATTCAGTAAGTTTGTAAAGTAGAAGTTAAAAAAAATTACTCGAAAGCTTTAAAAAATAATTTTTATTAAGCAAACAAATCCATCGATTCGATGAAATCGAGTTTATTGAAATTGAATAGCTGAGTGATATCGATTCGTATCATTCAAATAATCGATTTCAGAAACTTAAAAAGAGTTCTGAGGTCTGACAATCGACACGAAAACTCTTTTGAACTGATCAGAAAAATAGTTTGACATTAATTACAGCATGAAAAAATTTAGCAATATAATATCAATCTGACAGCATGAAAAGCATTTATTTTTAACAAATTCAAAGAACTTCAGACAAAACACTCTAGTTCTGGCTCTCATTTCTGGAATTTTTCAGAACTGAAAGCTCAATTTATTGTTCTGTTTTCTTGTATTTGCTTCTTAAGATACTAAAATCGTGAGGCAAAGTGTGTAGAATATTTCAATTAGACTTTGACGGATAAATGAGATAAACTGTTTAATACTCTTAAGAATTCTAACGTATATTGCCTAAAACACAAACACATTTGTATTGAAACGTTTAAAGGGGAAAATGGAAAAAAAGCAATCTCATTTGGTAACATTGTATTGCAGAATGATGGTCACAAATCATACGTAATTGATACCGTTTGATAGTAAGCTTATAATGACCAGTTTATGTAACCATAATTGAAAGCTTTGAATAGAAAAACCATTGACCGTATCGAAATACACGAAGGCAGTAACGTATTCCACATTTCGAAATCTCATCTTGAATAGTTCAACAGACCTTCCAGTGGGCACAAGTGACTAAAAATACACCTTTCTCGAACTAAGCAGAGTAAATATCCATTCAACTAGAACTTCGAACTCTCCAACGCTCTCGCTGGCAGAAAAAAAAAGTAATAATGATATAAAGAACAAGAAAGAAAAAAACCACAAAGGGCTTTCAGCACGAAACCAACGTTCCGTGTTATAGTGGGTCAATCAGCAATGTGGCGTCTAGCAGCAACTATGTGTTTCTAGGCCAGCGACCTCTCTCTCAGTTGAAAAGAAAAGTGTTTAGGGAAAAAGAAGTGGGATTCGACTTCTTCTTTTGGTTTTTTTTCTTCCTCTTAGGTCATTGCGTCCGTTAGTTTAGCCGAGCAGTAGGCTGCTAGAAGAGAAGTCTTCCCGAAATCTCTTCTGGTTTCGTTTCGCTGGTCGTTGACTTCCATGTCACCGAACCCCCGTTGCATTTGTTCGAACGTTGGAAATGTGGGGAATGGGGAAACGGAATAGATCGTGAGGAATGGTGACACACAAGGGTGCAAAGGGTTGCAGATACATAAAGAATTTAAAACAAGATTTGATGTTTCGAAATTATTCCACCTGTCGAATGCCAGTACAAACTGTCCTGAATGCTACAACCAGTCACTTTGGAAAGAAAACACGAGAAGCATTCAGCTGCCAAATAAACTGAGCTGACGTGGTCTCAATCTCAATATGTAGCAAGCACATAAAATGGTATATTGCCAAATGACTCAAGAATGGTTAGACATTGGTTTTCCTGTCAAGAATAAAGAAAATGATTTCCCCCTACGAGCTTGCGGTTAGGAACAGTAGTGCTTGTAAAATTGCAGGTAATTTTAGGGTGAGGGAGAGGGTTCGAAATCTCTCCCAGTATACACTTTGAGATTATGGCTCTAAAATCACAATTTTCAACTGATGTTACAAAAAAAAGGAAGATTTGAGGCTTACCCTCCTACATTTTAAACCTATCTTTGACAAAGTTGGACAGCTGAGAAGGAGGGAGGTTTCGTGCCGGAACTTCTTTGAAGCCCAAAAAAACAAAAAACAAAAAACAAAAAAAAAACCTCCATATTAAGCTGTTTGGTCAAATTAGGGAAGAAGGGTAGGGTAAACGTCTTCCCTTCGGAATTTTTCCGAAACTGCCGAAAACCGCAATTTAAGTGTTATTTTGTTCTTGCCAAAAATTCCACCATATCTCTCTTAGATCCTCTTTTGAATTCATCACCCGAAGTACGAGCCTCGTCTGCACTCCCGGTAGATCCATTGTGCATGTCACTGCCCTGGAAAACACTTTGTTTTCCATTTTGACATATGAAATTTGCCGTCCCTAAAATCTTCTGCCCTGGGCAGTGGCTCAGGTTGTCTACCCCTGAACCCAGGCCTGATTGTTGGTGGCATTTATCCCAATGTAAGTAAGGATCTGAGACCTTGGAAAATTCCTCTACGGAACATAGACAATCATGATCTTTTATAAATCATTGAAATCATAACAACTGGCACAATGAATAATTCTGGCCCTGCGCACGAGGTGCGCAGGACCAGATTAAAGGCGTAAACACATGAGGAATGAGCAACGGGCACAAAAACTTTGTAGTGCACAAAATCTAAAGTTACAGTTTTTACGAAATTGACTAATTTTGAATTGCAGTGTAGCAAGATGTAGATGTAAATACTAAATTTAAAAAAGAAGAAATTTCCTTTAAGTTCAATAATGTCTTTTGCAAATCTCAAAGCCATTTCAAGCTGAACACTAAATTTACACTATTGCATATTTTTGTTATATGACAATGAGAACAAATTTGATAACTTTTTTTTTTGTGTATTTATCTTACACGTATATCATTACTACTTGTATTATGGCTAATTATATTATTATATTATTTTATATACGAAAATATGTGTTTTAATAATCGCCGAATTTGGCTTGGTTGCAGCAATATGTAAGTATCAAAATATTTATTACAGTGTAAGCGAAGGGGTGGAGGGGGGTGGAGCATCAAATAACGTTAGTGCCCTCACAAGTCATTGTCATGTGATATCCTTGAAATGTGGAATGGATGACGTCAAATTGCTGGTGTGATTAATGTGTTTGCTTTACAAACTGCTCGAACGTCTCGTGCATTCAGGGGTGCTCACAGGGGTGGATTATGGCGCAAGTTATGTCATCCAAATGGGGGGAGGGGATTTTTTTTATTTATTTTTATTTTTTGTTTAAATTTATTTATTGATTTGTTTTTAATTTAAACTATTTATTTTATTTCATTTTATTTTTTTTATATTTTATTTCATTAATTTATTTAGTTTGTGTATGTGTATGTATGTTATTGGCGTAGCACAGAACTTTTCTAATAAAATAATAATAATAATAATTGAAATGGAATACGTAAATCAATAAATAAATTTAAAAAATATTTAGAAAATAAAATGAAATAAAAAAGAGAGCTAAAAAATAAAAAAGGGAAGAGGGTTGAGAAAAATGGAGGGGGGGGGGGATTTGTGCCATTGAAATTGGAGGGGGGAGCGCGACAGCGTGCATTTGTATCCCTGCGACTGACTGTCTTTTCCGATATACTACTAGCAGCTACATATGACTTCAACCAACATGCTGGATTTATTCGACTCTAAGATCAATGATGCGACCGTTTTCGAAGTTGAACAAGTTTTCGAAGAGATGTCGAGTACATTTTGTAAACATCTTCTTTTAAAATCCCCCCAAGCTTTCTGATTGAATTGTACACACAACACACAAAAATAACTGATGATTTTTCTTTGAAAACTCTTTTCTGTGCTTCAGTATTATGCACTGTTTGGTTATTTAATAAAGTACTTTATGCTATATCGTAATTATTTAAAACTAGCGCTGCCCGCACGACTTTGCCCGTGGTAGAAAATGAAATGGTCATCTGATTCACTTCACCTGTATATTTACAGTTAACTTCTATTATGCGTAAACTAACTTTTCTTTCAAGGTACTTACATATTTTCGGTATATTCTAAAATTAAGCAATACAACAACGAGTTGATTAGCTCCTATTACATCAGCAACTGTATTTTTCGGAAAAATGTAAAAAAAAAAAGCATGGCAGCATGTGCTCATGTACGCTAGTCACTGAATTTAGTACATCATTTTAGGCTTCAATGTTTACATATATCTGTAAGTAATCGTCAAATGCTTGCCCATTTATGACGTCAGTTCCGTCCCATAACTTCGCTGATTTTACGACTAATACTAAAAAAACTGCTAATACACCCTGGACAAAGTTAGTATTACTTGAAACGAAATTCAACATTTTAGAAAGAACGTTGTAATAGAGCTATTATACGATACTTTAGCAATTTACTGAGTATAATCCCATAAAACTTGAAAAAATAAAAGCTTATGTTTTTTTTTAAAGTGAACAAATTTCAATTTGATTAGTTTTAATAAGCTGAGTCATTTAGAATCGTTCGGCTTGTTTAAGGTAAGCCTTAGATTCCGGTTTTCTAAAAACAATTCCTACAGATCTCCGAATTCTCGCAGAAACTTTGAACAAACTTCATCTTATGCGAAAAAGTCCATGCTTTCAAATGACTTAAAACTTTAAAATGTGCAAGAAATATTTCTCCCCCAAATTATCAAATTTATGTGAAAAATGAGCTTAAAATTGGAATAGAAAAAGAACGAAATCGAATTTTCAAAAGAAACGCTTCAAGATGCTGCACATCCCTATGCTACAAACTAATATTGCGTCAAATTTCATGAAAATCCCTCGAACAATGTCGGTGCTATGCACGTCAGACATCCATACATCCATCCTCCTGACACACAAACTTTCAGTTTTATTATTAGTAAAGATAAAGATGAGCATCAATTGTGATAAATGATAACATTTTTGGAGTCTGATTGACAGTGTAGTTCCTTCTCGATCTCTTAGGTTATACTAGACTGTTGAAGCATTGGCATTGGTAAGCCAGTGAGCCTCACATCCACCAGTTGTTTCGTAGAAGGTTGGAACAGAAACAGACATTAAATGGAATGGATTTATTTCTCCCTTTGAGGAAAATACGAAAAGAGCCTTCAGTTTAAATGAAAAATTCAAAAAATACTTAAGTTTTAGAAAATAATAATTATCGTCATAATAATATCTGTTCTTGTATGATTGCCAGCACAAACTGACAAGTACTTTGCAAGCACTACAGATTCAGATTATTTAGTTAGCTATTTCGACGGAACCCATATTTTTAAGGCTTAATGTACCAGAGAAATCAGTTAAAATCTGTACCAGAATTTTAATAGATCGCATCCGGGACTTTTATGGGAAGACATCCAGGCTAGCGGTTTATTTAGCGAACTATCCCCAATTTGTCATCAAATATTCGTCAAGTGTGTCGCTCAATACCGAGCAGCCGCCGAAGAAAGTTGCTCAGCGGACACCAAGCCAAATGACTAACAACCGCCGAAAGTGGTGTGGATGCTTAGTAGTGTTTGCCCGTTTCCCGACTAATAATTAAGAGAAAAATCGTCATGAACACAAGGAACGTTTTCCCTGCGATTTGAAATGTCTGCTTTTTATACAAGATCTCTAGTTTTACACCTTAATTTGCGATCGATCATGTTGAAATAAGATCAAATTAGTTACCTCACTTACTCACGTGGGTAGCAATTAAACGACTGGTAATATTATGTCACGTATGTCCGCCCCCCCCCCCCCTTCCTTGAAATATAATTCAGAAACTTCAAGTATCATACAACATGTTAATAAAATTAGTGAAAATTTCTCACCAAAATCCGCAAGGCTATTCCGTCGTAGCAAGTTAGTTGAAATGTATTTAAGTGGATTAATTTCGCTCATTGTAATTATGCATTTTAACACAGTGGAGAACACAAAATTCGAGGCCAAGCCACAGGATTTCTACATAAATTATTAAAACGATTGTATATTTGATATTCTTCGTCGGTTGTCTCCATAAAAGGGAGGGATACAGGGGAGAGACAGGTCATGACGCAAAGAATGGCCCACTTCAAGAGAAGAAATGAGCTCCAGTGACAATAAGAAGTAAACATTAATCACGTTCGAAAACTTCCCCAAGGATTTCAATATTTATGTCCTTGTTTGTCACAGCTAATGTCTTTGCGCATTGACTTACATGAAACGTAGCAAGTGTGTAATGGCCGGCTGTTTCCCAACTCGTCCAGTTATATAACTATTTGCTGTGCTATCTGAGTGGTCTGTTGTATTTTGGAATTTAAAAACAACCCGAAAAACAAATCGCTTTCAGCATTGCTTCAAATGGAAAAGATTTGTATGCGGAAGTTTTATACAAATTTTGTGTCAAATTAACTTTCATCTCAAATAGTAACCTCGAAATGAATGTCGCATAAAAATAAATATCCTCAATTTTGAGGAATAAAATGCTCACCTCCAGAAATTTCAGCACAATGTGCAGCAGATGATAGTTTCATAATTATTTTCTATTGTTAACAATAATAGCAGTAATAATAAAATTTTACCTTCAGTTGAGCTTTATACTGAGAGGATGAAGAGTGTTATATTATACCACTTGAATCGAAGACTAGTGAGCTTTGTGGTCAAAAAATGTGTTGTGCCGCGCAGAGCCCTACACAGTGGTCACCTGTTGGCCTAGGCTCCAAATTTCAAACAGAATTTAACTCGTTGTCTTTTTTTTTTTAAATGAAAAGATTTGATTCAGGCATAAACTTAACCAAAGAGGTAAGAAAACTTAAACTGTTGAGATATACTATCTCAGTAAGAATAAAAAATATATAATATTTAAAATTTGAAACAATGGACTGGAACTTATCAGCCCAGGAGCAAGATAAGTAAAAAAAAACGCTTTTTGCCTGCGTTTGGAAACACATCTTAACCCAGACACCGCGGCCAATAAAACGTTTTGCACAAGTTTTCTATTTTAGTTTTGATTCTATGTACAGGTTTCTAAGACGAGGGGCAGGGGTGGAATACTCAAAGTTTAGCTTAATGCTTGGTTCGATGGTTGCAAGGGCGGCTAGGGTATGAACGATACTTTTCTCTAATAGCTTGAAAAAATCTAGGTAATTTAATGATTCGAGAATTATTTTGTTCCATTTTTTTAAGATTCCATGATCCCTTTTTTAAGATCTTGTTATAGTCTTATCATTGCATAAACCAATTGGAACTTTGAAAAGGGGCTTCAGTCTGCCATGAACCCTCCCCGCTTTTGAAACTATCTGGATTGAGGACCCAGTTCTATCATTGCCGTGACTCACTAACAATCTCAACTATCTGATCTTGAAATTTCAGTCCTCACTCCTCGGTTTCTGATCTTGTCAAAATTGAAAATCTTATAAACGCAAACTAGAGTTGATGAGCTGCTATTTCTTGTGTTTTTAATAATACATAAAAAATTGATAAAATTTTAAACAATAATACATTTCATTTAAAAACAACAAATGATGGCAATTTCTGCACTATTTTTACATTGTTCTTGCAGGACTCAAAATTGCTATTCAATAGCAATGTTCATCAACAAAATTAGCCTAAATTGAACAATTGCATTTTTCAGACTTTTATGTCAAACAATTTTCAGAGAGAGTTCTCGAACCCTGCTCATTTCCTCAAAGTCTCATAAGAGTATAAAATTGCGCTTTTCTTTAAGATTTCGATGTCGAAAATTTTCCGTAAAAAGCCTCCGAACTGCGATATTCCCCTATTTCCTTATTGTTACCAAAGAACTAAAGATAGTTTAAAATTTCGCCTTTAAAACTTTACTTTCGGAAAACTTCCTGGAGGGGCCTATGCCCCTGAAACAACACTATGAATATCGTGTTTGAGGGATATATCACTTGTTTATTAGCACATGCATAGAGCGACTTGCCATGCCATTTGCAGACCCAATGCATTCTTCGAGCTGCTGTTGGCATCCATTCAGGCATTCCTTCATGTGTCCACAATATCGGTGGATTGCTATTGCCACTTGAAACTTTTGACGTCTAGTTTCCACCAGAAACAGGAATTGTCTCAAGAGGAAGTTAATATTGGTAAGGTAAAATTTAAAGTTTCACCTTTCCTTGAGGTTACTCAAGCTAAATCGTAGACCGTAGGACAAACTTGAAGCAGCTATTAGAAAATCGATGTTGATGTACAGGAGAGTAGGCTTGTTTAGTTCTGGAAGGAACTTCTTGATTATTTACAGATTTTCATAACTTTTCGGCTAGGGATTTCGGAATTTCTGAATAAACGTGCGATATTTCCCTCCCAGAATCCTTTATAGTCTAGTAAACGAAGGCCACAGAGTGAAAAACACAAAAAAAAAAAAAATGTAGTTCTGCAAAAAATGGCACACGTACAGGAAGGGCTTCTGATGAATATACTAAAAGTCCCCGGTGGTTGTGGGAGGGGGGGGGGGGAGCTCGCAGCGCCACCTAGAATTTTAGGTGGGGGTTTTTTTTCGGTTCTTGTCTTACATCTCAAAAACTGTTTACTTGAGAACAAAATTGTTATTTAATGAATTAAAGAGCGTAAAATTATCTTTAAAAAGCTTTTTTTTTTACTGTAGCTCTAAAAGTTTCCGAGATATTAAATTTTAAAGTTCGTGAATTTTTGAAAAATTGACAAATTTTTCACTCTTTTCTATTTTTGGAGACTCTTCAGTGATTGATTTGATGCGATTCAATATAACAATTTTGTTTGCAAGTAACTAGTTTTTGAGATATAAGGCAAAAACTTAAAATACGCACTTTAATTTCAAGATGGACGTGCGAGCTCCTTCCCTACCACCGGGAACTGAATACCCTCACCTGTTTTCTAGTTTCAAGACATCAATTCAAAATGACGACCTTCACTACTTCAAACTGAAAAGAGAAAAAAATCACATCAAATCAATCACTGAGGAGGCTCCAAAAATAAAAAAGGCCGAAAAAATGGTCAGTTTTTTAAAAATTCACGAACTTTGAAATTTAATATCTCGGAAACTATTACAGCTACAATTTTTTTTAAAAAAAAAGCTTTTTAAAGATAATTTTATGTTCTTTAATCCATTAAATAATTTTTTTTTCGTAAGTAAATAGTTTTTGAGATATACGAAAACTGGAAAAATACACCTAAAATCCTAGGTGGCGCTGCGAGCTCTCACAAGTGCATTTACAAGGGGAATGTGGGGCAAAGTGAAATGGCTAAGATGACTGAGCATTTTCAAAATGAATCAAACTGGAAATTTGTTTAGAAAATTACAGTACAACAAGAAAGAACATTGTATATGTTAAATAAAGATGCATTACTTTTCGTAATTAAGTGCATTTCCTAATATCCATTTATTGTCGGGGAATGTGAGGCAAAGTGAAATAGCGAAGATGACTGAGTATTTTCAAAATGAAAGAATTGGAAACATGTTTAGAAAATTACACTACAACTAGAAAGAACATTGTATTTTATAATAAAACTTGCATTGAAACACACACACACACACACACATATATATATATATATATATATATATATATATATATATATATATATATATATATATATATATATATATATATATATATATATATATATATATGCAGTAATTTTGAGCCTTCAAAAAAAAGTGGAAAATTTTAACTTTTTTTTTTATAGGGCAAAGTGAAAGTTAAAATGTTTTTGTAATGAAGTATTTTCTATTTGATTGTAAAAAGTACTTTTGATCAAATGAATCTGTAAGTAAAATTTTGAATGAATAAATAAAAAGAAAATGGAACAATAAACGAATAATTTAATTAATGAATTAGTTAATATATGAAGAAAAACAAATGAGTGAGTAAAAGAGTGAAAAAATAAGTTATTGGATGAATAAATAAGTGAATTACTAAATGAAGGAACGTAAATGAATTAATCAATAAATGAATATGTAAATGTTTTAGTAAATGAATGAGTAAACGGAATAAGCTATTTCACTTTACCCCGCATGTACTCGACTAATTCAGCAAAATATTTAGAAACAAATAAGTTTAATATTAACTAAATAAATATTGCACCGCATATTAGAAGTTCTCAATTAATATTTAAAATGTTAATAGCAATAACTTTATTATTTTATAACATCAAGAATAACTTTTGACTTACAACAAATATTACAATAAGAGTATCAATTTTTGAAAATTGCCTGTATTATCATAAGCTTTAATCTCCGGCGGTATTTTTTCTTGACTGGAATAGACTCTTTGTGCAACTACATTGTTAAAATATTACCAGATAGGCGGTATTAAACGCGAAGTAAATATTTCACCTATTCACTTTGCCCCGTTATTTCACTTTGCACCATATTCCCCTACATGCAGTAAAGTTCACTGCCGCAGTCCAAAGTAGCATAGACTGATTCAGCTTAGCTGTCAGCAACTGGTGGACCGCGGTCTTGGTTCGGGCTGCGATCGGTCAGAAATTAGACCTCCAAAACTATTTTGAAAGTACTTACACAAATAAATTAGTACTTAATTCTTCTGTAAATAACAATATCTTTGTGCACTACCCTCATCATTCTTCCTGATATTTTCTATTATTAATTGACTGATTTAAGTCATTATCTAGCAATTATGTAAGATTCACATACGTTTGAAAAGCTTTTAAAGAACAAATTTCGCTCAAAAGTAACGGCCAACAACCTTGAACACTCTTCGCATTGCTTCCCTGTGCGAACCTCATTTCACAAATGTTGAGACCAAAACTATTATTTACACATTGATTTTTTATTATACAAATATGCCTATTTATGTATTTAATAGTAACTTGTGAGTGAGACTTAAAAAAAAAAGTACGGCATTTGATTTTTTTTTCCATGGATATCGAATGAAAATTTTTCAAAAGTATCCCCACATAAAACTGCTTGCCGACCCCTGGTCCAACTATTGCTTACGTGTGCCCAGTGTCCAAGGACGGCCATTTATTCCTCCTCCTCTGAGTCCAAGGTTACAGGGATCAGATCCTGTCATCCAGAAATGCTCCGAGAGGCTGGCTCCCTTCTCCAAAGCGAAAGCAAAAGGGGGGTTTGAGGAGAAATATCGAGGGATCATTAGGGGGACAAGGCAAGTGGGGTCGTTTTCAACCCAACCTTGAGGGGGAGTCAAGGTCATCGGGCGTTATTACTCATCCGGGGTCGTGACACGGGCAGGAAATCTTGGAAGACGGGGGCGCACTTGTCTCCTCCAATTTCCGCCCAACTGCGAATTTTCGGGCTCTACCCCTGTCAAGGGACGCTCTGCTGTTTTGGGGTAGAGTTCCAACATTCCGTTGCCGCTTACATTACCATATGATTTGGAAACAGGTGCTTACTGGATGATGTTCTGGATGTGTTGAAAGAGAAACAACACACAACTAAGTTGTGTTTTGGAGGATTTTTTCTTTTCTTTTCTTTTCTTTTTTTTTTTTTTTTTTTGTAGTAGTAGCTTTGCCGTCTGATTTCTTGCTGTGGACCCCCTCTTCGTCGTTGACTATGGGATTTGGAACATGCATTTTTTGACTCTAAAAGGCTCGGCGTTTTTTCGTATTTCTGCTCTCGAGGAAGGCTGTGATTTTTCTTGTATCAATAATATTTATTATAGAGGGAAAAAACGTAGATTAGGGGAATATTTCCATCCCTTTCTAGAACTAAAATGATCATTATAGTAGATTAATTGCGCAGCCTGAGTAAGAAAGCTATAACATTGAAGTTCATGAAAGATTGGAAATTACAGGAGTAAAAATCCTGGAGAAATGGAGAAACAAACACGCGATCTTCAACTAAATCTCACGGGGGGGGGGGGGGTCGGTTCATAACAGATTATATCTGATCTCGGTGGCAAAGAGAGCAATGGCAAGTTTTTTTGCCCCATATGACAAATCCTGTGACAAGACAGCCGAGAGTCAAAATGGACCCTTTGTCAGTTTGGTCGTTGGACCCCTCTCCCCGCCATACCGCATATAAAACTAAAAGCCACCCCGATTCTAAACCGAATTCTCTCAAGGGCCGGTTCCTTTATTTATTTGTTTACTGCTTCTCATTATCTATTATTCATTTCTTCATTCTTATTTATACCTCCATTTGATCAAAAATACTTTTAACTGTCAAAAGTGTCTTTTCATTTTACCTCATGAAAAATGAGGGGGGAAATTTAACTTTTTGTTTTCTTTTTGGCGTTACAAATTTGCTGCCAAAAGTTGAAAATTAGTTTTTAGTGCAAGTTTCATTAAAAAATATTTTTTTTCTTAATGTACCGTAATTTTCAAAACGAATTTCATTTTTTTTTTTTTAAAGTTTGAAAAAAGAAATTTATTTTAATTAATTCACTTTGCCCCACATTCCCCTACAAATGTTTGGAAAAACTCTCATGGTTCATTCTCGCAAAAATAGTACAAATCATGCACCACACTTCAAAATCTTTTTAAATCAATTTCAATAGTTACCACCAGTCATTCATGTTTTTTAAATTGATTGTCCATGTAGTTGTAGATAGAATCAAGAACTGAATGTCCACTATGTTACATTTATACTCATGATAATAGAAAAAAAAGGTTTTTCTTCTGGAAGTGGCCAACAAAATAGTAGCTGTAGCATCATTGTTTTATGTGCTTTCCTTAATGTCACAAATTTTGCATTTTTACAAAAACTAATAGCATAAGGCTCAACATTTAACTCACAGTTTGCAGGGAAAAAGTGTGTCCCCCCCCCCTCGCGTAGAAATCTGGTTGATTTTAATTTGTAATAATATTGAATAACTTTTCGGATCGTTTTGTGATCCGAGCTCGTTGCGCTAGTTCACCAGATATTATAAAGCTACATCATCGAAGTTTAACAGATATGGTGTCAACAATATTCTTACATATTGTCATTAAACTATCTACCCTCAAGCAGTACTATTAAACATTTTGGGTCCTAATGCACAATATATTTAGTAGACAAAATAAGTTTGCAATCATTTCTCCAAGGAAATTTACTTGTTTAAGCAACTAAACATAAATATAGACAACTTAATACAAATGCCGTAATCGCTGAGTGAAGCTGGGACTTTTATCATAACTGTTTTCGTAAATATAATTATTACAATGTTTTATTTGTTCTGTTTTATGATACTATTGTGCTTAAATATAAAATGTTGACAATAAAAAAACACCGATGCAGGGATATCAGAAAAAAATTTCTACCCTAATACAAAAAAATTAAAATTTAATTATTTATTATTTATTAATTTAATTATTTTAATACAAAGACAGAGCAAAACGCATCCAGGTTCCGAAAACATATAAATCGGTTTGGCATCCCCATTGGCTAAATTAGGCGTTTTCCCCGTAGACAAGCTCTGTAAAACTATCTTTCCCACACCACTTCATGGTACGGCAGAAATCGCACTCTTGAAGCGTGCTTCACTCTTCTCAAATGCTATGAGCCATTCTACGAAAAAGTCAACACTTCGTCCCGCAAGTGACAGTTCATATATATCATTAAGAAGTAATAATTTTAAAGGGTGATGATGAAATTTTTTGCTTAAGATAACACATATAAGTTTGTGATTTGTTAAGCAGAAAAAAATTGTTCATTAATTTTTAAAGCCCTAATTTATGAAATATATGAGGCTTCTCGTGCGGGAAAAAATGTCCGTTTTCCATGGAATGGCTCTATTTGCAGATCTTTCTGGGGTGCCCATCCAGCGGGAAGGGGAAAGGGTCATGGCGCAGATTGCTCCAGCACAATTTTAAGGGTAGAATGTAGGGGTATTTTTCTCTTTTTCTTGGAGAGAGAGGGGGGGGGTCTCCCGCTCTTGGGGGGGGGGGGGCTTCGTGGTATTTCGGAGGGAGTGCGCAGTTGCTCTAGGTAGGTGTAGGCAGGGCCTGATTACTGAATACGACAACTAGGCCGGAGCCTTGGGCTCTTGCTTTGTAGGAGCCCCAAATAGCAGAAATTGTTATATCCTATGGCTGAAATTGTAAAGTTTGACTACAGGTGTCCCCCGGAAACGTGTTGAGCCTTTCAATATCTTAATCGGGCCCTGGGGTGGGCTTCTTTTACGCGATAATGAATGGATAAAGCAGTTATAGAATGTGCGTTTCCATTTACATTGATCACAACAGGGACAATTTGATAATGGTTTTATTTATTTATTTATTTAGAAGCTAAACAGCTTCACATACATAGAGGACTGTGTGCCAAGCGCCTTGCCTCCGGACGCACACAGGAAAGATTTATAACACAGGATGAGGAAATAACACCCAGGGCACCGATGGGGGAATCGAACTCACGACCTCCGACTTAGAAGACGAAGCTTCAACAACACAGCCACGGAGGCCCCCGCAATGGTTTTAAATTTCATATTTGATCACTTGGTCAGTCCCGTGCCCCCGTTGTCAGTCAATCTGCCGGCTGATAATTTTCATTAATTATTAAGAGACTGATCGTTCGTTAGTTACTACTAGACTTTTCCTTTTATTATATTCAAAGCCTTTTGAACTTTTTCTGATTAAAATGCGTGGTGGTTAGCAGCAGTAAGTTTTTTTTTTTTTTTTTTTGTAGCTCCTAAGATTTAGTAGAGTTATCATCTGTTTAACCAACATGTCTGAATATAATAACTAAATATTAAAAAATAAAAAAAAATTAACAAATAAAACAGCCTTTTAAATCCAACTGTAATTACAAAATAAGTAGAAGGGAAAAAAAACATTATTATTCCATGACGCTACGAGAGCTATAGTTTTGCGCAGTACGTTTCGTTCATTATGACACTAGCCACCTACTTCATCATGCAACCTGCCTCGGTGGAAAATAAGAACCCACAAGATTTACGTCTCAAATTTTAAAGGCAAGGTCAGAATGTTCTTCACGTTACACCTAGCGCGTGATTTACAATTTTAGATATGGCACGTATGAAAAAATAGCGGTTAAGAGAAAAGCCGATTTTGTCGGGGATCATTTAAAAAGTACGTCTCCGTTAAAAAAGAAACTTCTATGAATTATTTATACATTCTCTCTGATTGCAGCTGTTTATTGAACTTTATTTAAAAAATCAATTTAATAAAGTACAGGACACGAAGTCCCCCTACCCCCAGCACTGAGTTTGTTTGTATTAACTTCTTTGTACCATTTCCTTGGTTAAATTCAACATTACTTTAGTTTTGAAGGGGCACTTACATGTAGGTGAAGAGATTCGTTTTGGGGAAGAAGCTCTACATTTTTTTTTTTTTTTTTTTTTTTGGTCATATTGACTGAGATCTACTTTTAAAACATATTTTCCCTCTAAAAGTTATTTTGTGATAGTGTAAGGTAATTTTCTAATCGAGGTCTCAAACGTTAGGTATCGTGTCGTTCTAAGGTGATTGGTTTTTAAATCTTCATTAACCTCATAAAGCTCATGTTTTTTTCTTTTTAATCCCCGGAAAAACTGGCAAAAAAAATCTTTTTCTCTTTTCTTTTCTTTCTTTCTTTCTTTTTTTTTTTTTTTAATGGATAAATGGATAGATAGGCATGTCATAGGGTTAGCAATTTCTTGCAACTTCAGTTGTGTATAGAACGGGCTAGAGAATGGGTAGGAGGTGAGAGATAATTTCAAAATATTTAACTCAAATTGAGTCAAATTGTTACACTTACTATCTTAAGAATGGCTAAAAGTTCAAAAGAAATGGGTTTACGTATAAATTTTTTCTACCAAGCAACCAGAGCTGCCAGAGCTTAGGTTTTGTCTCAAGATCTTGGGTTTGCAGTAGAAATCTTGGGTTCTTAGGATTGTGTGTTAATTTTTTGAGGACTTGGGCGTAATTAATGAAAAATATACATTCCTTGAATATGTTTGGGATAAAACATATTTTTTGACTGAGCAATCTAGAATAAAGGCTTATTTTATGACCTTGCTGTTACTGTTTTAAAAGATTGGATTGGGAAGAGGAAAAAAAAGCACTTCACCGCTCTAGCCCTGAATATAATCTCTCTCTTTATATCGTAAATTTTCCAAACCTATCTCTTTTGTAGTTTTTTGAAGCACACTATTTTGACACCTTTTTTAAGAAATTGTTTCACATGAATAATTATTGTGAGATCCATTGCATTGAAGCAAGGAAACGTACCAAAATGTTCTACTTGTAAGCACTATGTTTGCCTCTTTGCAATGGCGGTACAAATTCCTGATTTATTTGCTTGCCGCATTTTTACTTCCTTTTGCATCGTAGAGGAAGTATCGTATTCACAAAAAAATGTCTCTTAAATTTCGACCTAATTTTCCATGTTTTTCATCCCCGAATGAATGTCATGTCTG
This sequence comes from Uloborus diversus, assembly GCF_026930045.1. Lineage (NCBI taxonomy): Eukaryota > Metazoa > Arthropoda > Arachnida > Araneae > Uloboridae > Uloborus > Uloborus diversus. The sequence continues at coordinate 80,343,250 of NC_072731.1, read as the reverse complement.
TATGTGTGTGTGTATGTACGTATGTACGTATCTCACGTAAACTCAAAAACGGTCTGTCTTAGAAAGTTGAAATTTGGTATGTAGACCCCTATTGGGGTCTGATTTTGCACCTTCTCCTTTGGTTGTATTCGGAAATTCCAAAAGAGCTCTTTTACTTTTTTTTGGGGGGGGGGGGGATCGGTGTTAATATCAATGTAAACTTAAGTGAAGTTATAAATTGGCGAACAGTTGGCAATATAACGTCAAGCTTTTAGTCGCCAAGTTGGCGACAAATGTGGCGAAAAATATTGTTTTTCGAATTTGGTTTCCTTTGGATTATTGAATCACGTTAAAATTGTCGATATTGGAAAAATTAATCCCTGTAAAACCCCCTTTTTTTTGCATCGGTTCGTGACAAACTAGGGGTGAAAATATCTAAAGTGTTTCCTTGCTTACTCCAAGGCTTTATTAGAATTAAACTGGTGTAAAAGGAAGTCATGTGATGCACACATCACCTCGTTTTTTTTTATTTGAATTTTAGATTTACTATAATCATCTCCCAAACTTGACTTTAAACCAGGGCTTAAACATAGCGTCATGATGTTTTCCAAAATATCGAAATTTTCCTATATTATGATGTACATTGGATACTTTGATATATCCGATATTTTCTATCAACACAAATTCAATCCGAATCTTGCTTGAAAAATCTCATCTTAGTAGCAGTTTCTCGTGCAAGAGCAGCTGGATCCGCCTCCGCTGTGCGTAATCTAACGCCCCTCCCCCCCCCCGCCCAACCGGTGCAGTACCACCCTCAATTTACGCTCCCTACTTATTTAGGAAAGTTATTTTTAAATCTTCACACTCTTAAATGATTCAAGAAAGCAATTTTAAAATCTGGGGGGGGGGGAGGGGTTGACTGTAAACACTTAGCTCGAGGTTTAAATTACTTTTCTTTTTATGTACTTTTCATTTTATGTCAGTGCAAACTCTCTTCACTATTGATGTGCTGGAGAAAATTAAATGGTGGCAATCCTTTGAACTAGTGAAAGTTATTTCTGCTTTTCAATAGAGAAGGTTACTTAAAGTTCCAACAGCCTGCCTCATGACACACGAAACGATATATTCAGCCAATATTATACACCATGCACGGCATGCCACACGATCCACATTCAAAAGCTGCAGGATATTCCTCTATGACAAGTTTGAAAGAGAAAAAAAAATCAAACAAAAATCAGAGAAACTGGTTGCAAATCGGGCCTTCGCTTGAATGACAGATAGCTAAAGATGCAGCTCGTGAGCAGAGTAATTAAATTTTCTTGGCTGTGCTGGGTTTCGTGTAATTTGCATACCCGTTCTGCTCCGGGCTGTGTGGGTTTTGGTGAAAGGGTTTTATGAAAGTGAATGGAGGGGATTTCCGAAGTCTCGATTTTGCGAAAAACTCCAGTCAGTCGTAGGTTTTAACTATTGTTTAATGAGCAACAAGAGTCTTATGAGGTAATTACATTAGATTACGGTGTTCCTTTTATTTTTAGCTTTGTTACTTGTGGGTGAATGTTTGTTATATTGTCTTTCACCTGCCTTGGAGACTTAAGAGTCATTAATATCGGTATGAACACCATCCATGTCATAACATAGCTGAATTATGTGCCATGCTATCGCATATGCTCTTTGAGAGGTTTCGGGGACTCAGAGATGTTTTATCACAAAACATTTGCGAAAACATGGGGCTGAATTCAGGGTGTTAGGCAATGGATGGTGTTTATACCGATGTTTATGATTGAAGAATCTTAAGAATCAAGGTAACTGTGCTTAACAAACATTTACAAACACTAATAGTATGTTGAGAATAAAAGCGATGTTCACCTACTTTCGGACCACTCTGTACATGCAATTTAAAGATGCAAAATCTTGAAGGGAACAATATTTATTCCAAAGATATGGGACTCATTGAGACAGGACCTTTTTTATCAACAGGGGACGATTGCTCCTTTAGCTTTGAAAAAATAATGTATTTATACACAGCGGTGCATGAATTTTCGTTAAAAATCTTGAAGGGAACATTATTTATTCCAAAGATATGGGACTCATTGAGACAGGACCTTTTTTATCAACAGGGGACGATTGCTCCTTTAGCTTTGAAAAAATAATGTATTTATACACAGCGGTGCATGAATTTTCGTTAAAAATCTTGAAGGGAACAATATTTATTCCAAAGATATGGGACTCATTGAGACAGGACCTTTTTTATAAACAGGGGACGATTGCTCCTTTAGCTTTGAAAAAATAATGTATTTATACACAGCGGTACATGAATTTTCGTTGTTTTTCCAGCAGGGCTTAATTGCTAACAAAAGAAGTGTATAGGAGCCCTATACGTACTATACCGTGCTAAGCACAGATGTAGTATCTGCACATTGTAGCAAGTTATTGTTCCTAGGCGGTCATTAGTTATTTAATGTACCAAAATCTCAAGTTTTTCGGTAATTTGTGAGCGCAAAATATTTTTTTTTTTAAAAGGCCTTAGTAAAAAGAGTGGTATTTGCGTATTTTGCTAAGGATTTAAACGAAAGCGAGAAATAAAGCATTTAAAGTGGTATCTGAGTTATCCCTGTTATATTTTAGTAACGTAGCATTTAATAATGTAGCAGTTTATTGTAACAGAGTGCTAAAATTTACCTTACCTATTAATTGAATAGTTGATATGGGTCGATAACAAAAAATAATAAGCCCTTGCATAAATGTTCTTGTGAAAATGTTTTTTTTTTTTTTTTTAATGTTTATTTAAAACACAAACTCCTAAAAATGAAATGCACGAAATACAGTAGCTCCCAAAAGTGTTCGTACACCTTGAAATTTTGTAGCAAAACCAAAATAACGCAAAACTGATTTCGAATATGAAGTCCAATTTTTTTTTTCACACCATTCCTATGCCATTCTAAATAAAACCCAGTAGTTTTTTTTTTTTTTTTTTTTTTCAAAATATTGCCAAATTTTATTTTTGAAATTTGTCAAAAAATGAAGAAACATAGAAAAAATACGCCACAAAAGTCATCGTACACTGAATATTTTCGAATAAATTCATAATTAAAATTATCTTATGTGGTTTTTTTTATTGTTTTTGCATTGTAATGACACTGTAAATATCATTTGCCTTTAATTTTTTGTTTATTTATTCCCTAACATTCTGCTTATTATTTTAAAATGGCAGGTATGCGTTGAAAACAACAAACATAATTCGAAATTTGATTTTTTCCCCTCACAGTAGCCATAAATTGATTTGAAATGTCTCTAAATTAGTTAATTTATACCATTCCATAGTGAAGTGCTTGATAAAATGCTTTAAAGACAAGAATAGGATCGAAAACAAGGTAAGAAAAGGTCAACTGGCAAAGTTAACAAAGCGTGATCGGAAGTTTACAGTTAAAAAAAATATGAAAAATACACATTTGAGTGCTGAAAAAGTTTCTGAAGAATTGAATAAAACATTTTACATTTCGTTTTCACGTAAAATTGTTTGCCAAGTTCTTTGATTAGCTGGATTAAAGGGGACTTCTTCCCGCAGAAATTTTCTTGTTCCTGCGAAAAACAGTAAGCTTACGCTTTCTGTCGTAAAATCAGTGATAAATAAGCTCAAAACGTTTTGGAACAACGTCTTACTTATAGATGAAAATAAATTCAATGTTTTGGGTTAAATTGTTGTATAATTGTCAAGAGAAGAAAAAATGAGGAATTTAAACTTAAGAACTTAGTTGGATCAGTTAATCAGGACGATGAAGGTGTTCTTGTGTGAGGGTGCATAACAGCATCAGGACTTGGAAATTTGGAATTTTTTGATGAAATAATGAATCATGCTGTTTATTTAAATATTTTAAAAAATAATTTTAAACTATTAACCCTAAATTTGGTAATCGGAAACAACTTTGTTTTTTTATAAAGATAACGATAAGAAGTACACATTTGCGTTTGGTACCTCAAAAATTTTCCTTAAACTTAGAAATATCTCCTCAATCGCCAGATTTAAACTTAATGGAACATATTTGGAGATATCTAGAGGCTACATTACGAAAATACACCATTGAAACGAAAAGCAAACTAGAAACAATGAGACTCGAAGTGCGGCTGAACAATTACTCAGAAATTGCATTAAAAAAAGAACGAAAAAACAAAGAAATATATTCCCAGACGTTTAAAAGCTGTTGTTGATACTGCATGATATTCTACTAAATAATAATTTTGTAAAAAGTTAGATTATTTACTAATTTTTTGACATTTTTTCAAAGTGTACGAAAACTTTTGTGAGATAAAATTTCCGCCACTTTTTGGTTTTTGATTTTTAAAAAATTAAGTTTTAATGTTTAAATAAAAACATTCGTGTAGTTTTGTTGAAAATAGATCATAGATCTTATAATTAAATACCTATTCCGAAATATTAATTCTAACCAATGCATAGGGGCCTATTTAATTGAAAGTCGTAGGTGTACGAACACTTTTGCACTGTAAAAAATCTCGGAAAACTCTCTGAATATACAAAAAACCTTTTCGTAATACACAGTTTCGTACGCCCTCAGCAGTTTTCTGCTCTTATCAAAAACGTTTCCCGTTTAGCAAGAAAGTAAGAGTCGACGCATGCGCAGCTCACACGGCAATTTTATAGTCCAGCACCAAATCCAAACTGAAACTTTCGAAAGCACGCAATGAAAACAAGTGCTGACTCATGTATGCGAAGTAGCACTCATCAAGGGGATTAGTAGAAGTTTTGTTCCTCGCATGAATTCACTGAAGATAATTTGAAGTCTTATATTTTCTTGCTTATGTATCGTCATGAGATTGAATTTGAAGCTATGTCACTTATTTTTAAGTACGAAGTGCAACTTCTCGACGCATGCTCGCGGAAGGAATACAAACTGAAATTAAAAACCAAATAACTGCCGAGAGGACGCCATGTAAATTCGTTGCGTCGCATAACTTGTGTAGGTAATTTACTTTTTTCTTGGATACTTTTCTTCTTTCTACCAAATGGGTAATTTTTGTTGGCAGAATTTTATTCTGTCATAAAAATCACCTTTTTGGTGACCAAAGCCTGCAAAAGACCACCACCGACGAATAGGTAAGTCGCTTTGTAACTTTATTACTTTAAAGAGATTTAGTTCATATAAATCTCGTTAAAAAAAACTATTTACCTCAGTATCATTTTTTCGTTGTGAACTATTGCAATTTGAAAATATTTTACATTACATAGAACACATATTTAAAGTGCAAGTGTGTCTAGTTTTATTCCGTAAAATTTATGAATTGAAGATTATAAAAAAATTTAAATAAGTGTTATTGTGTACTTTGTTTTTATGTGTCAATCTCAGTTAATATTTGGCGGAACATTTATGTATCAAGCATTATGAATTAAATGTTATAATATGCAAATTGTCAGGTTTGATAGTTCGTCTTTAAGGTTGAATGTTTTCATTCTCTTGTAAACAGTGTAGCTAGATTGTATGAAGTAAAAAAAAAACTATCTCTTGTAATTAGGAACATAGTGCTTCAGTATTATCTAAATGACGATATCTCTTTAAATATTTGCATTAGCGAAACGCTTTAAATTAGTTGAATGTGTATTAATTTCTTTAAGAAATATATACACGTATGTATTTAAAAGTGTCTTCATTTATTTCGTTTTACGAGCCTCAATTTTACCAAAAGCAAAAAAAAAAAAAAAAAAAAAAAAAAAACTTAATAAAATAATTTTGTATTTTTACACCATATTAAAGTATTTGACTTATAATTTATATGATACTTTGATTTATAATGTATATGATACTTTGATTTATAATGTATGTGATACTTTGATTTATAATTTATATTATACATGAAATATTATTTATCTCAGCAGAGCTTCATTAGTACGATTTATTTTAGTTGCAATGTACCTGCCCTTAAGGGAAAGAAGCTGCAAATATAACAAACAAGAATTATTTCTCAATAATATATTTTTGTATATATATGAAATACACAAGCAATGAATAGCAATGAGAAAAAGAAAGTTAAAAGTAGCAATTATTAGAATAAAGTTGAAAGGTTGAATTCGGAGCTCATCAGCCGTGGAAGATTCGATAAATATGGTCAAAAGACCAAAAGATATTAAACTATTTACTAAATAGAGAGTGTTTAAGCTCTAATATATGCATTACATTGGGCCAAACGCACCATATGCTAAACTATATGCAATAAACAAGAGCTTAAACCTAAAATTAAAAGTAGGGGTTTTTTACCTCGGTTAAATTAAGAAACAAGTCCTTATAATTTGTCTTCTTCAGGACAGTACCTACTGCATGCATACTAGTTTAATGTAGGACAGTCAGGAGGAATGAGTCAGTGGCAAAAATGGAACAGCTGCATTTACATGCCAAAATAAAAAGTAATATTATTTCATGTCAATGTTTTAAAAGTGATCATTTTTAAAAAACTATGTTATTAATATACAATGTACATATGGGGAGAAGACGAGGGGCGTTCACCACGCAGACTGTGCCATTGACATTTTGAGGGGGTTGCTTTTTCAAGGGGGGGGTGGGTGCTTCATTACATTTTATGGGTGCACCATCACTCTTATGGTGGGGGGGGGGGGGAATCTCGTATATATGAAATGGAATAATCATGTAATAGAGTTCAATGTTTTAATAAATAAAATATATATTGCATTTTGCGCACACTGTAAAAATAAAATCAGTAACCTATTTTGAATATATTTATATTTGTGATGAGCTGGAAAAGGGCGAGAACAGAAGAATCAACCCGAATGGTTCCAGCAGGGGGACTTGATGTCATATTTAAATTCATCAATTTCTCTGTTGGTACTTTTCGGTACACTTTGTTCGTCAGAGAAATTGACTTGAGGTGAACGAATTCCGGAACGCGAAGGGTAGGTAAGTCCTGTCAAATTTTATCCGAAGATAAAAGCTATCAAGTTTGATACAAGATACGTTTTTAAGTTCTGCATTAAAAATACAATATGTTGATAGTTTCGTCTTGAAAATATTGAGAGAAAAACTGAAGTTTAAGATTGTTTAACAAACAATCCTCACTTTTCAGAAGGTACCCCCCCCCCCCTCCAATTCCCCGACGATTTTGTGATTAGGAATGAAACTACTAGATTATTTCATAATTTTTCAAAAATTTATAACTGTGCATATGTTATGCTGTTAACCATGCTATTTGTCATTAGAAATTCAAAAAAAAGAAAAAATCCACGAATGATTCTAAAATTGCTTGTATTATTGCTCTTAGATATGAAAGAATTGAAACTGATATGGTATGCAATACTATAATAAAGAATTATATTTTAGAAAAAATCACGGAAAAAGGATTCCGAAATTCTCGGAAACGTTTTTGAAAATTGTTTGGAGAATTCCGAAATACTCGGAAACGTTTTTGAAACTTTCATGAACCACAGCTGCACAGAATACTCAGAAACATTTCTGGAAATTACGGAAAGAGGATTCCGAAATACTCAGAAACGTTTCTGAAAATTACAGAAAGAGGATTCCGAAATACTCAGACACGTTTCTGGACATTACAGAAAGAGGATTCCGAAAACTCAGAAACGTTTTTGAAACTTTCATGAACCACAGCTGCACGATATACTCAGAAACGTTTCCGGATTTTTTTTACAGTGTGGGAGCCACTGTATATTTATATCTTATTTCTTTCCTATAAAAAGCATTTTACTCTACAACTAAATATATTTTTAAGCATCGTCTGCTCTCAAAATTATCTTCACGCTCAGTAAATGAATGTAGAAAATAAAATGTTCTTGTTTACACAGATCTAAATATCAAAAATTTTGAAGATGGTATTATTTGGGAAGCAGATTCTGTTAGATTTGTATTAACACAATAAAGGGACAAATAAATATTTTTAGCATTCAGTCAAAAAAATCGATTACTGTTAAAT